>NC_084801.1:78402308-78704539 GCF_963169125.1 Humulus lupulus
TTCCCAACAAGGTTAAAAATAAACAGAAATGGATTATAGATGAGCATAATAAAACATTTAGTTAATGGTAGAAAAATACTTTTCTAGCAAGGTTGGGAGAAGAAAACCATGGAGTGTCGACAGAGTTAAAACGCATATCATTTGGAGCAAGTGTTCATGCAATAAAGCACCATGCTTACATTGTTGGAGGAAAAATATTTCACACAAAGTCAAGAGATGATGCTCGATTATTCCTTATTTCAAATTCCTCTGCTCAAGTGTTCTTGGGTGGACAACAAGTGTTCTTGGGTGGACAACAATGTTGGGGTTGTTGTATGTTGTAGAAAACTGAACTAGCTGTGGCAGATGTAGAACAGTACCAAGTTTGGATAAGAGCATGAGAAAAGAAGAAGGTTCTTGTCACAGATTTGGACAAACAAATTGAAGCAAGAATTGTAAGTGGTTTCAAGCAAGTATTTTTAAGTAATGTAGGAATGATAAAGTTCTTATAAGTCACTAATATAAGTGACCACTGGTTTGTTCCACAGAATGAGCTGAAAGAAAAAGTTAGTAGTGGAGAAATCATTGCAAAGGGCTGGAATGACATATTAACGCAAGATTTAGGGACACCTGAGCACCGAGGGCGTGTTAGAGCACTTGGGTATGATATTATTTTTTATTTGTTGCATTTAACTTCATTCTATAATATTTTAGTTTTTAAATAAATTTGGTTGATTATTGTAGGTCATTTGCGAAGATTTCGTCCGTCTTTGGAAGAAAACCAAAAATAGCAACATAAATGGCTGATGTTGTTAGTAAGAAAGATGCAGAAATTGCGAGGCTCAGAGTAGAACTTAAAGCTTTAGAGGAGGAAAAAGCTAAACAAGCAGGTGGGATAGATGATATGGATGAACACGACAACGATGACGAGCAGAACGACGAAGAATATCACACACCGTACATGCAGGATGACACACCGTACATGTAGGATGTGTTACTTTGTTCGGATAATATTCATAATGTGGTGGCAGAGGGTGTTATCATTGATGGGGTGGGTCCACTGACTATTAATAATGTTCAACTGATAGACAAATACGTGAGGGTACGAGTCACCAAAATATTACAACAGGATGCTGAAATCCCACGTTCTGTTGGGGAGATACGTATGACGTATTCATTCCTTGGCCAAAAGAATTAGTTATGACTGATCAGGTATAAATGAATTCTTTAATTTTTTACCTATTAAAATATTTGTTGGTCCATTATTTTAATATTATTTTTACTTGATGTTGCGTAGGGTCCTCTAAAAAAGAAACCTCCTATGTCAAACAGTCCATCCAAGGATAAGACGAACCGTAATTCTTTGACTAGCCCACATCTGTCATCAGCTGTGTCTCACATCAATCCAGAAAACACTCTGACCGAAGGCCAAACATTTGCCGATCACATCATGAATTGAATCCATGTTAGCCTTCAGTTTATGGTGAGAGAATTTTGTAGAGTTAAGGGAATGAACACAGTTGTCTCAATTCCAGTGGACCCATCATTCATGAATCGCGAGTCAATCTTTATAACTTCAGAGGATGTGGAACAAGTTGCTACTTTGCCTATGATTGGAGGCTCAGCAATGATATTCGGATTAAGGTATCCCTTCAACTAATTCTTTGGAATGATATGAATTTAGAATCAGTTATGAGTACTGCTCTGTGATCTGTTGCAAATTTTCATAGTAAATTGAATGTTTACAGGTTTGGGTAGTCCTATTTATAGGGGAAACTCTGCCAAATTTTTTCAAAAATATGCATTTGGGAGTTCCTATTTCCAAATAAAGCATGTCTTTTACAAGTTTTTTGACATTGAACATCTTAGCATTAATAATGTTAACGATGTAGAACGATCAACCATTGACTTGGCAAATTGGTTGATGACCATGGATAGAGTTGGTCAACTATACTTTATACCTTGGAACATACGGTAATAAATAGTGTAAAGTTTTCTTATTTGATCATTCATATATTAATAATTTAATTATTTTACTTAACACGCTTCTTATTTTAGGGAACATTGGATGTTGGTGATTGCTATGCCAAAAGGAAAAATCGTGTTCTTGGATCCACTGAAATCACACAAACGTCTTGAAGAAATTGATTCAATGATAATGAGGTAAGTTTTAAATTTTTTAAAATATTTCTTAATATGCAAAAACTATTACATGTTACTACATTTTAATAACTTTTGTTAATTTTCTTTTTAAATAGTGCATATTATAAGGCTTCTTCCAATGAATTACTCGGAAATCCTACAAAAATATTCAATGTTTCATGTCCAAGACAACCACAAAGTCATGAATGTGGTTTTTATGTGTTGAAGTACATTAGAGATCTTGTTCAGGCATCAAATGCAATAGAAACCTTAAAAGAAAAAGTAAGTTCATTTTTTATAACTTATTTTGGTATCGATAATCTATAAAATTAATTTATATTTATTAATTTTACAGTTTGGTGGGAAGACGCAATATTGTGAGAATGCAGACCACTTGCCAATCCAACACGAATGGTTAGGTCAATTGATGACATACATTTATCAGTAAGCCTATTTTGTTTAGAAGTTCGTTTAGTTGTAAGTTTATTTTTTTGTAAATGTATTGATGTTAAGGCTAGTTATCTTACTTAAGTACTTGTGTTTTATATGCTTATGTATGAGATTTTTAATTAATGAAAGTTATCATATTTTCATTCAAAAAAAATTCTTAACCAATTTCAATTGTAAAAATATATATAATTGTAAATTCATATAATTAAACCGTTGAAAAAGAATTAGGCCAATATATATATATATATATTAATTAGATCATTTAAATAAAATTAGGCCAAAATATATATATATATAAATTGAAATCGGCCATTTAAAAATAATCAGAAATATGTATTAAATAAAAAGGCAGGGCACTTTCTACTTCGGTTTTTAGGTAAGTAAAAGAGTCACTTTCCACTTCGATTTTACCTAAGAACCGAAGTAGAATGTCCCCTTTTTACTTCGGTTCTTAGGTAAAAACCGAAGTGGAAAGTGGCCCTTTTACTTCGGTTTTTACCTAAAAACCGAAGTAGAAAGTGGGGATTCTACTTCGGTGTTTAACTAGTTTTTACTTCGCTCCGAACTACTGCGGTTGTGAATTTTAGCGAAAACCGAAGTAAATCAATCTTAAAATCCGAAGTAAAAGCCCCTTTTCCTTGTTGTGGCAAGCTGAGTAGGTCAATCTATGGATTTAAACTAGTTTTGCACTCCTGAACATAAGGTTAAATGGACACATTATGACCTGTAGTTTTAAACAAAATATAGTTTACCCTTGGGTTTAACAACATTGGGAAAAAGACATTGTGGTGTTCTTAATCCTTTATGTAGATGATATTTTACTCATTGTAAACAATGTCAAGAAATTATCAGACATAAAGAACTGAATGGAAATGAAATTCTAGATTTCATTGTAGCAAGTTGTGTTCTTGGTATCCATATCATCAGGGATAGAAATAATTAAATTTTGGCTCTAACTCAAGTGACCTACTTATGTTAGGTGCTTGGTCGTCACTCTGTAACAAATTATGAGAAATGATGTTTAGCAGCTTGACATGGAATTTATTTTTCTAAGCAACACTCTCCAAAATCTCCTCAAGAGAAAGAAAAGATGTAACGAATTGCTTATGCATTTGCAAGTAGAAGTCTAATGCATGTTATATTGTGTGTTGTGAGAGAAGATATGCTATGTAGTGGGAGTGGTGAGAAAGTGCCTGTAAAACCTTAGAAAAGAAAAATAGATGGAGGTCGGTATCTTTGATGGATTAGAGACTATATGTTAGTGTAACAACCCAAAATAACTAATAAGGCTTAAGGGCATTTATTAGCATCTTGGGAGGGCATAATTGATATATGTGTGATTTAAATGTTTAGATACATGGTTTTGTGGCATGCGTGATTAATATGATTATATGACTATGTGATATGCATGTTTGTGAGTATTATATATGCATGTGTGCCCTTTATAGCTTATAAGGGCATATTTGTAATTTTGGCCCGTTGAGGGCATAAACGTGATTATATGTGATAAATTGTCGATATCACATTATCATGTGGATATATTTGTAGCATATGGTTTAAGACGGTCCTAGTGAGCGGATTAGTGAAATAGTCACAGCGGGGATTAATACCCGGCTCGGGGAGCCTAGGGGTATTTTCGAGAATTTAGAGGATATCTTGGGAGTTATTAGATATTGAATGAATAAATGGTAATTAATTGGATGACGGGATTAATTGGTAAATATAAGGAACGTTTAAGGAAGTAGCGGGAACAGGGAACGAGTAATGGCCATTTTACCCTTAGAGTAATTAAATGGCTATGTATTATAAGGGAGGGAAAAATAATCTTTCAAGGGATTTAATGATGTACTCACTTCAATTCTAGACTTAGCCAAAAGAAACACAAAAAAATATTCAGCTCACCCTCATCTCTCTCTCACTGACGTTTCTACCCTCTCTCTCTAGAAAGAACTGAAGCAATCTGGAGAATTGAAGGAGCTTTGGCTGGGGAAATTGAGCTAGAGGTTGAAGGAAAGTACAGAAGGGAAAGCTGAGGGAAAACAAGCTGATTTTTGGCTGGGTTAGGCAGAGGAATTCAGTTAAATTTGTGCAAGGATACTGTTGGGAAACTGGGCTACAATTGGAGGTAAGGACTCTAGTTTTAATTTATGAATTTAGCTGGGTTTGTGTTAATAAGTTTTGGGTTGGCATGGGTGTGAGTTTGGTGATTAGTTTCAGTGCTATGATCAGTTGATTTTGGTCCTTTAGTGATGAATTCTAGCTGATGAATTAGGATAGTGATTTTGGTATAAATGCTAAGGTTTTGGTGTCTAAAATGTGTGATTTAATCTTGAATTCGTAGCTAGCTTGATGTTGAATTAGGGAAGTTTGCTTAGGTAAAAATCAGGGTTAAGGTCTTGAAGTTCTTAGCTTGGAGAAGCATGTGAAAAACCCAGATTTTCTGGGCTCGAAGGTGGCGCGCCGCGACGCGTGTGGCCATTTTGGCCTCGGATGCTCTCTCACTTCGGGGTGTGCTACGACTCACTAAGCCATGTTGCGACCCACCTCCCCCTTTGGCTTGGGTACTTGCTCTCTAACTTGGGGATAAGGCTCGTGGGTTTGAACCTAGGTGCTCACGAAAATTTCTACTAGCTGGTTTTGTAGAAATTGAGGTCCCATAGGCTAGTTTCTGTGTCCTACGTATTTATTTTGATTGTACATTAACAATTGCCTATTAAACAATGTGACTATGTTTATCGCCAACGCTCGGAGCTAAGGATCATGCTCGAACCATTTCATTTTCTCCGTTCAGAATTAATGGTAAGAAAAATGCACCCTTGAGTGGCTGTGTTGGGATTGAGATTCCCTGTATTTGAATAAATATGTTGTATGAATGTGATATGCCATGTGAGCATGAAATAAACGGCCTAAGAAAGTTCGGGCTGATAATTTGCGCACATGACGCAGCTCGGCCACTAAGAGCTGGGGTTAGCTAGATAAACACTGGACTCGACCTAAGCGAGTTGGAGTTAGTGGGTTAAATAGAGGGTGCGGCCTAAGGGCGTCGACCCTGAGTATTGTATGAAGATTGTGATAGAATTTTTTAATATAAATATATTCTCTATTGTTAGCTTGATACTATGGCTTGTTTAATATCTTATTACCTATCTTGTGAATTATTTGATTATCATTATTGATTATGTAATGTTGTTGAGGTTTTCTTGTTGGGCCTTGGCTCAAGGGTGCTACGTGGTGCAGGTAAAGGCATGGGTAAGGTTGATCAACCATGAGTTGGAGAGCTCTGGGGTGAGGTGTACATTGTCAGCTGCTCGTCTGCCACACCCGAGAGATGGTACAGGGACATAAACCAAAAACATGTATTTTGCCATTAGAATGGTCTTGATTATATATAACTTTTGAAAGTTTGTAAAGTTGTCCTTTAAACCCTGTTTTTGGGATCCCATGTACTAAACATTTATTTTAATGAAAATTATCCATTTATGACCAAAATCTTTGAACCATAACTTGATTATGACTTTAGGATCACATATTTATTCAAATGACTCGATTAGCAAGTCCTGCACTATTTTAAACACAGTGTAACGGTCTTGGTATCCAGGGTGTTACAGTTGTTCTTTTCAGGAAGATCTTTGAACCTATTAGGCTACACAGATTCAGATTTTAGACTGATGTTGATGACAAGAAGTTTACTTCTGAAAAATGGGTTTACTTTTGAGGGTGGAACTATGATTTGGAGAAGTGATAGGTTTTCTGCCATCTCAGTGCATATGATTTGGAGAAGCGTTAGGCTATCTGCCATTTATGATTCTACCTTGGACGCTCAGTATATAGCTGTGTCCATGGCGGCTAAGAAAATTGTCTGGTTGAGGAACTTCTATTCAAATCTCAGTGCTATTCCATAAATAAATAAACCATTCATTTTGTCTAGTGATGGTAAGGAGGCAATAGAAAATTTGAAAGAACCTCGAAGCTAAAAAGGAGCAAAGCATATAGAGAGAAAGTACCACATTATCGATGATCTGTTGCGAAGGCGTAAAGTGAAGGTGATGAAGATAGCATTGGAAGGAAATCTTTCATATCCCTTTACAAAGATATGAGTAGAGATAGCATTGTAATTGTGAAGCAAGTAGAATGAATGATTATGAGAAACATGTCCCATTTGTTTTAAAAGGGAAAGTGGGAGTTTGTTGGGTTTTATGCCCTTATAAAACATGTTAGTCATGTAGCACAATTTTATATTGTCGATAAAAGAATTAGAAATCATTTGGTTTGACTACCGTGTTGCTAGCTTGTTTTATTACATGATTATTGATATAATAAAAACATTTATAAAATCCCAAACATATGGATAGTTACAATTATAGTTACAAGGTCATAGTGGATTCATGTTGTAATTATATGTTCAAAAGAACGAGTCCTAAGATTAGATCAGTACATTGGATTTTCAGTGGGAAATCTTGGTACGATCTACTTACACATTTGGGCATTGATGTCCTGTCCAAGCCATTGACCAAGTACATTAGATTTCATGTATTTGGTTACATAAGGCTAATTCTTATATTATTGATTATTGAATGATAAATAAGTATCGTTGTTATCGAATCTAATCAATGTCACAACATTGACCATAAGTTAAGTCGATCTTAATTCTGAGTGATAATATTCTGCTAATTACATTATTTAAATCTTTTGACTTTTTCGTTACCCACTTAACCTATGGTCCACCCCATACTTACATCTTAGAGATTTAATAGTGTAATTGAGTGGGAGTATTAATCATAGATATGGATTCTAAACATATGTATGAGAAGTGAAATGATGATTTCCTTAATTGCTTTGTTCAAAAGGTTAAATGATTGAGATATCATTTCTATGATTATGTTCAAAGAAATATCATTTATAAGGAACTTAGTGGGGGTTAAGGATAAAATACTGATGAGGGGTAAACCAGTAATTTGCACCCAGCTCGTTAGTAACTCATCGATAGAGGATTGACTAACTGTAATGGTTATAACAATGGATAATGTAACAACCCAAAAATGCTAATAAGGCTTAGTGCCTTGATTAGTGTGCCAAGAGGGCATAATTGAATATATATGTGTGGAATTGATTGATTAAATGTGTGACTATGTGGCATACATGATTAATATGGTAATATGGATATATATATGAATGTTTATGTGTATTAAGGAAGCATGTGGGCCCGTTCTTATCAATAAGGGAATATTTGTAATTTTGATTCGTTGAGGGTATAAATGTGATTATATGTGTTAAATGATTAAGACCACACTATTATGTGGATATATTTGCAATATTCGGCTCGAGGCAATCCTAGTGAGCCGAATAGTGGAATAGTCACAACGTGGTCCAATACCCGACTCGGGGCGAGCCTACCGATATTTTAGGAACTTAGTGTGTATTTTGGATTCATTGGCTAATGCACAATTATTTGGTGATTAATTAAGCATGTCAAGATTAATAGGAAATTTATAGGACCACTTAAGGATTAGCGGTAATTGTGGAAAATGACTGGTTTGCCCTTAAAGGAAATAAAGGGCTGAGATAACACTAGGGGTATTTTTGTGTTTGTGTTAAGGCATATACTTAGGAAAACCTTAGGAAATAACCAGAAACATCTCTCAGCTCTTCCTCTCCAACGTTTTGTCTCTCTCTCCCTCTCTTGGAGATAGTTTGGAAGATTGAAAGGAAAGGACACCAATTCATTGAAGTTTGGGGCTTATATTTGAGGAATCATGCTAGGGGAAAGATTGGAGATAGCTGAGGAGTCAAAATCCTTACTCAGGGTAACCGTTAAGGCTCGAGATTAAGGATTGTACTCATGGCCATTTTACCCCCCAGGGTTCGTAGGACGCTACAAGTTAGAGAACCCTGAGGCTCTCTTCTAGAGGAGACGGGCAGCAGCGCGCCTCAACCTACGCTGTGGTGGTTGGCCAAAAATTCAGAGGCTCCCAGTCTAACGCCCCAACTCCAGGGACCGTTACGGTGTGCCTTGTAAACAGTGCTAAACTCGCTAATCGAGTCATTTGGCCAAAATCGTGTAACTAAATATGATTAGCGGTTTAGGGATTAAAAATTTTGGTTAAGATATAACGTTTCATTAGAATGTTTATTATATACATTGGGATCCCAAAATATAATTTCAGAGTCTATTACAAGAAAATATTTACAACAGGCCGATCTAAGCGGCAAAACAGGGTTAAACCCTAGTTCCTCTTCAAACCTCAGCCGTGGTGGTCGAGCAGCTGCATATGTACACATCGCCACCTAAGCTCTCCATCTAAAGGATGGTCTAGCTTTCTTTTGCCTTTACCTACACCACATAGCAGCCGTGAGTCGAAGCCCAACAAGAAAACTCAATATGCTCATGAACAGTGATAACATGTCATCAAATCATAAGGCACACACCTAGCAGATATAGCGCTAGTCAAGCAGGCAAAAAATCCACGTAATGATGGGTATCCAGGATAAGAAATCCTGCCCTCGTCAGTGGATGACTATCAAGTCAATCTCAATCAGATAAATGAAGTTGACTAATAAGTCACTCTCTATATAGATGACTGATAAGTCCATCTCGGTCAGATGACTGATTAGTCCATCTCGGTCAGATAACTTATAAGTCCATCTCGATTAGATGACTAATAAGTCCATCTCAATTAGGTGACTAATAAGTCCATCTCGATTAGATGACTAATAAGTCCATCTCGGAGGTCCCATACCCTCCTAGCCATGTGACAAACTATCACCTAGGCCTTCGGCCCTGGCTCTAGTAACTAGTCTTAGACTAGGCAAGCGCTTATAATTTTCATCGACCTTCAGGTCGGTCCAGCATTGATACCCCATATGAGTCATTCAACCTTGATATCGATTAGATCTAATCTTCATTTGGCCCTGTGTTCATGACGCTGTGCAATTTCTGACTCTTAGGTCAGTAAAACACGACCAGTGTTCAATCCGTTGTGAACTTGACTCGTAAATCACAGCTTCACAGATGGATCTGACACCGTTGCCGATTTTGACTAATAATTCAGTGCCATACACAAGTAAGCCATGCCACCAAACATATATCATATGTAAAATAACTGAAAACAGGGCATTCAACATGCTTACTCAATAATTACTAGCACAACTAGGATCATGCATAAACACAGAGGCTCAAGCTCTGAACAATATCATACTCAGTACACAAAGCATGTCCTAATCACATGTTTCTCGTGCATTACATTTAAACATCCAACATGTATCAAAAATAGCCATGCATGTCACATATACATAGGGTGCAGTTTTCTTACCTTTGTTCCAAGCACAGGTTACCAATAAACGAGCCACAAGCACGACCCTGATTCCAAGTTTCTAGTGATAACCTCCACTTGAGTTGTTTCCAACTAAATCCTCCAGCTAATAAGCTTCTAATCTTTCCTAGGATTGCTACGCCTCAATCCTCGCTTGAATCCGAGTCCTAGAACTCAAGTTACCTTCGAAAATGCGATCGGGAGAGGAAAATGGAACTTTAAGGGAGAGAGAACGTACAGAAAGTTATTTTATTCTTTTAAAAGGTTACTTCAAGCTTAAGTAGCCTCAACCATATCCAAACACTCAGGGTCCCGAAAAACACCCCCCGGGGACAAAATAGTCGAAACCTCCAGAATTTCCCCCTGATCTTACTAACTCCCAATTTATCACCAAATAGTTATTTCCATTCCCCAATAACCCGGTAATGCTCTAAATACCCCTTGACTCATTCTGAGTCAAGAATAAATCCCGTTGTGACTTTCCCAGTAGCTTACCTCCTAAGATCGTCTTGTGCTGGGTAACCCTGGCATAACCAAATAATAATAAAGCACCACACACATATTGTTGGGTTTTATGCCCTTAATAAAACCATTTTTCTTATGTAACACATTATTATCAATAAAAGAAGTAGAAATCATTTTGTTTATTCAATTGCATTGTTCGCTTGTTTTATTACATGTTTATTCAGTTCGGACGGAGACGTTATAACAGTTCCGTGCACTTCGTTGGTCCCCTCGGAGGGTGCCAATACGCCCATCGTCGCATGGAAACTTCAAGCATAAGTGGCGTATCGAGGTTATGGCCCCACAATCGATTAGGACCGGTCGGCCTAAGATGGCATTATACGCCGTGGGGCAGTCGACCACCACGAATGTGCTGTGCTTGAAGGCACAAGCGTCGCTTTCTCCTCTGAGGGTGACTGGAAGTTGAATTTTGCCTAATGGCATGAGTGCGTCCCCATTGAACCCTTGAAGCTGGATGGGGCATGGGGTCAGGTCTGTCTCGGTTAATCCGATCGCGTGGAAGGCCGCTTTGAAGAGGATGTTTACGGAGCTTCCGTTATCGACCAAGATCCGTGAGACCTTCTTATTGGCAATTTGGGCTTCCACCACCAGGGGATCGTTGTGGGGGAAGTGCACATGTCGAGCATCGTCCTCCGTGAAGGTGATGGGAAGGTCCATCATTCGGGGACGTTGAGCAGGTGATTGAACCAAGGCACACATCTCCCCGGTGTGCTCTAACTCCCTCAAGTACCTCTTCTGGGAGTTGCGGGTGCTTCCGGCAAGGTGCGGTCCTCCGGAAATGGTGGCTACGTGTCCATCAACGGGTGGCGGAGCAAGGCCGGGCGGATATGGGTTGCTCGGTCCTGGAGCCAACAAGGCGATGGGTGCCGGGGCGGTTGGAGCAGGAAGCGCTGGGAACTGAGACCCGGGAGCTTGGGGGTGACCGGCTCCAGGAGCGCTAGCGGTCCCCCTCTGTCCCGGGGAATATGCAGCTCCATGAACTACCCCCTGTTCGGGATAGATAATGGGTATCCTCACCCACTGACCGAGGTGTCCCGCTCTTGCCAGGGACTCGATCTCATCCTTCAGCTGAAGGCAGTCGTTCGTGGTGTGTCCCACGTCTCCGTGGAACTCACACCTCTTATTGGTGTCTCGCGGACGCCTTCCTCCGTGAGACACTTTTGGGGGCTTCCTGTAGTTGACCATATTACAGGTCGCCCGATAGACATTCTCTCGCGAGTCTATCAAACTGGTATATTCCGTGAACTTGGGCTCATAGTCTATGGAATGACTCTGTTATTGAATGAGCTCCAGATGTATGAAGGATTAAATGGTGGACCGAGTAAAGGACCTGAGAAGAAGGCTGCTACTACCGGGGGTGCTCACGGTGAGGCTAACCTAGCCTCTTCCTCGAAGAGCAAGAAGAGAAAGGCAAGGAAGGACAAAAAGAAAGCTAAGAAGCAAGCAGCTGGAAAGGCACCAACAACTGAAAAGCCTGTTGGAGCAAAGCCAACTAGCAAGAAGGCTAAAGGACAATGTTTCCATTGCAAGGAGGAGGGGCATTGGAAGCGTAATTGCCCCGCCCTCAAGGCAACTGGAACCCAAGGTAATAATAATTTATTAGTCTTGGATGCATGTGTTTTAGAGGATGATTCTTCTGTTTGGATAGTTGATTCAGGATCCACTAATCACGTGTGTATTTCTTTGCAGCTACTTAGCAACTGGAAAACGGTGAAGGAGGGCGAGTTAAAACTTAGAGTTGGAAATGGTGAATTCGTGGAGGTCAAAGCGAAAGGACAAGCCCGTTTAAATTTTGGAAATAAATTTATGTTGTTGGATGATGTTTATTTTATTCCAAACTTTAGTAGGAATTTAGTTTCAGTTTCTTTATTACATCAACAACAATTTGCTGTTACTTTCACAAGTTTTAATATATCTATTTCATTTAATGGATGTGAATTGTGTGTTGGATGTATGGAAAATGGCTTGTATATTTTGCGACCTAATGAATCACTCGCGCTTAACAATGAATTGTTTAAGGTAGCTAATCCTAGGACCGCCAAACGACAAAAGATTGATAATGATCACATGACATACCTTTGGCATCTTCGCCTTGGTCATATTAACTATGATAGGATTAAAAGACTTACAAAGGCTGGGTCTTTGAAGGAACTCACAATGGGTGAATTACCTGTCTGCGAATCTTGTCTGGAAGGTAAAATGACCAATCGTCCATTCTCTGCAAAAGGAGAAAGGGCCAAAGTACCCCTAGGGCTCGTTCATACTGACGTCTGTGGACCGATTAATGTTCAGGCAAGAGGTGGTAATGAATATTTCGTCACTTTCATTGACGATTATTCTCGATATTCATGTCTTTACCTAATCCAAAGAAAATCTGAAACTTTTGACAAGTTTAAAGAATTTTTAGCAATGGCCCAAAACCAGTTAGGTAAAACTTTAAAGATCTTGAGATCTGATAGGGGTGGAGAATATTTGGATAATCAGTTCCAAGATCATCTTACTGAATGTGGAATTCTGTCTCAACTCACTACCCCAGGAACTCCGCAAAAAAATGGTGCTGCTGAGCGTCGGAACCGAACGTTGTTAGAAATGGTGAGGTCAATGATTAGTTATTCAACTCTATCACCGTCTTTCTGGGGGTATGCCATTCAGACCGCTAATGACATTTTAAATGTTGTACCGTCTAAGGCTATCTCCAAAACGCCTCTATAACTATGGAATGGACGTGAACCTAGTCTACGTCATTATAGAATTTGGGGGTGTCCTGCTCATGTCCTGAGGAAAAAGGAAGGAAAGCTAGAATCGCGAACTGAGGTTTGCTTGTTTGTAGGCTATCCTAAAGGTACTCGGGGTGGTCTGTTTTATAGTCCAGTAGACAAGAAAGTGTTTGTTTCAACAAACGCTACTTTTCTAGAAAACGACTACATGAAAAACTTCAAACCTCGGAGTAAAATATTGTTGGAAGAAATGCAATCAGCAGGAAATGTTCAACCCATACCAATGCAAATCAACAAGAACGTTGAAGAAGAACAGACAGCTGGTCCAAGTCAGACAGTTACGGTGCTTCGTCGTAGTGGGAGGGTTTCTCGGAACCCAGAACGCTACGGGATGGATGGTGAAACCAATATGGTAGTAACTGACACTCGTGATGATGATCCATTGTCCTTTAAAAAGGCAATGGTTAGTTCTGAAAAGGATTTGTGGCTCGAAGCCATGAACCAGGAAATGGAGTCCATGTACTCAAATTCCGTCTGGGATCTTGTAGAAGCGCCGATGGACTTTAGGCCCATTGGATGCAAGTGGATCTACAAGAAGAAAAGAGGAGCTGATGGAAATGTTGAGACATATAAGGCTCGACTTGTGGCAAAGGGTTATACCCAAAGAGAGGGAGTTGACTATGAGGAAACTTTCTCTCCAGTGGCCATGTTAAAATCCATTCGCATACTTTTATCCATAGCTGCAGCTCTTAATTATGAGATTTGGCAAATGGACGTCTAGACATCATTTCTAAATGGCTTTCTTGATGAGACCATTTATATGGATCAACCAGAAGGATTTGTAGTAGCTGGACAGGAAAAGAAAGTATGTAAGCTCAATAGGTCCATTTATGGTCTTAAACAAGCTTCACGCTCCTGGAACTTAAGGTTTAATGAAATAATTAAGACCTATGGTTTTGAGCAAAACGTCGATGAACCCTGTGTTTACCAACTAAGGGAAAATGATATGAAAGTGTTCTTGGTACTTTATGTAGATGATATTTTACTCATTGGCAACAATGTCAAGAAATTATCAGACATAAAGAACTGGCTCGGGACCAAATTTCAGATGAAAGATTTGGGTGAAGCTAGTTACGTTCTCGGCATCCAGATCATTCGGGATAGGAAGATCAAGATGTTGGCGCTATCTCAAGCAGCGTACATAGATAAGGTACTTGAACGTTTCTCTATGAAAAACTTGAAGAAGGGACTGTTGCCATCCCGACATGGAGTTTATCTTTCTAAGAAGCAGTCTCCACAGACTCCTCAAGAGGAAGAAGAGATGAAACAGATTCCCTATGCATCTGCAGTTGGAAGTCTTATGTATGCTATGTTATGCACTAGACCAGACATCTGCTATGCAGTGGGAGTTGTAAGCACGTACCAGTCAAATCCTGGTAGACAACATTGGGCAGCGGTCAAGCACATACTGAAGTATCTACGAAGAACAAAGGATTATATGCTGGTCTATTTGGGAGGTTCACTAGACCCGATAGGCTACACTGATTCTGATTTTCAGACGGATGTCGATGACAGGAAGTCTACTTCTGGAATGGTGTTTACTCTTGGGGGTGGAGCTGTGATTTGGAGAAGCGTTAAGCAGTCTGCCATTTCAGATTCCACCATGGAGGCTGAGTACATAGCTGCGTCTGAAGCGGCTAAGGAAATAGTCTGGCTGAAGAAGTTCTACACGGATCTCGGTGTTATTCCAGGAATGGATAAACCACTCATATTGTACTGTGACAATAATGGGGCTATAGCAAATTCGAAAGAACCTCGAAGTCATAAAAGAGCAAAGCATATAGAGAGGAAATACCACATCATTAGGGAATATGTGTCCAGGGGTGAAGTCAAGGTGATGAAGATAGCGTCGGATGACAATCTGGCAGATCCTTTTACCAAGACTTTGGCTGAGAGTGTTTTCGTGAAGCATGTAGAGGGAATGGGTTTGAAAAACATGTCTCATTTGTTTTAAAAGGGCAAGTGGGAGTTTGTTGGGTTTTATGCCCTTAATAAAACCATTTTTCTTATGTAACACGTTATTATTATCAATAAAAGAAGTAGAAATCATTTTGTTTATTCAATTGCATTGTTCGCTTGTTTTATTACATGTTTATTCAATTAATACAAACATTCATAAAATCCTGAACATATGGATAGTTACAATTATGGTGACTAGGTCACAGTGGATTATAGTTGTAATTATATGTTCAAAAGAACAAGTCCTAGATTAGATCAGTGCATTGGATTTTCACTGATTAGGAAATCTACGATATGATCTACTTACACATTAGGAGTGTGATGTCTTGTCCAAGGCATTGACCAAGTAGATATGATCGGATGTATTTGGTTACATCGGACTAGGACCGATATTGATTATTGATTGATAAATAAGTATCGTTGTTATCGAATCTAATCAATATCACAACGTTGACCATAGGTTAAGTCGATCTTAATTCTGAGTGATAATATTCTGCTAATTATATTATTTAAATCTTTTGACTTGTTCGTTACCAGCTTACCCTACGATCTAGCCCATACTTACATCTTGGAGATTTAGTAATGAAATTGAGTGGGAGTATTATTCATAGATATGAAATCTATAACTTCTGTATGAGAAGTGAAAAGATGATTTCCTTAATTGCTTTGTTCAAAAGGTTAAATGATTGAGATCTCATTTCTGTGATTAAGTTCACGGAAATATCATTTATAAGGAACTTAGTGGGAGTTAAGGATAAAATACTGATGAGGGGTAAAACGGTAATTTTCACCCAGCTTGTTAGTAAGTCATTGATAGAGGATTGACTAACTGTAATGGTTATAACAATGGATAACGTATTTATGCTTTGGAAAATACGTTCTATGAATTCAAGAGTTCAATTCCAAGTCTATAGTGGAGTCACAAGGAATTAATAAGGTAGTGAAATTATTCGTAAATAAATTCACGATAACTTATTGGAGCTTGATTTCATGGATCCATGGTCCCCGCATCACCTTTGAGTAAATCATCTAGAATGTCTCAATTAATTGATTTAATTATCAATTAGGATTTTTTTAAAGTTGACTAGGTCAATTTTGGAAAATTTATAGAGATATGAGATTTAGAGAATAAAAGAGAATCTTTGGGTAAATTTATTAATATTGATAAATTGGTGTCAATATAAATAAATAAAAATTAAATCAAGTTTCAAATTATAATTAGTTAATTTGAATAAGGATTTAGTTAATTAATTAAAATAAATAAATAAATAAAAGGTTTTGAATTTAGGCCCAATTGGGATTTAAATTCAAAATAAAAGTATTGGGCCCAAGTCCATTTGTGGGAGCCCAAGGCTTTTATCTTTTTGTTTATTAGTTTAATTAATTTAAAATTTAAATTTAAATTTAAATTTAAATAAAGCCCATTAAGTTGTCTATGTAAGGAATATGATATCTAGGGTTTTCATAGGTCAGTATCAGTTAATTCATTGGTAAGTGAAAACCTAGACACTCTAATCCTTTTTTAGCCACTTTCTCTTCTTCTTTTCTAGATCTCTTTCTCATGTGTTCAGAACCAGCCCACACTAGTTCTAGATTGATCAAAGGCTTGGTGAGGAAGACTGTGTTGCTGATCTAGTTCAATCTCTTGATAATACTCTGCTACAGAAAGGAATCAAGAGTTAGAGAGATTGAAGGAAGGAGTTGTTCCAGTTCCGCTGCGTATTCGTAAGTTTCTACATCATTGTATTTATGTTAATTTACGAATCTAATGTTCATATGTATGTCGTGTTATTCTATGTTTCTATTATGTGTTTGGAAAAATAATAGGAAGCATGCATCTAGATTTAAATTTTAAGATCCTACACATATCACATATATGCCAAATGTGCCCGAAATGGCCAGAATATGAAAATCACCCAATTACTCAGAAATGGGTTCACATGCATATTTAATACACCTAAACATGCATATTATCATTTAATAACACAATATAACAATTATGGCCCTCTCGGCCTCCTAATCAAGGTCCAAAACCTTATTAGGAAATTTGGGGCATTACACCCAGCCTCTTCGCACACATGGGTCGTAGCACCTGAAGAACAAGGTCACGGCTCAAGCCCAAAAACCCAGAAAACCTGCATATTTTCACTATGTTTTTCCTCAGCCTAATCCACCAAAATCAAACATAATGTGCACCAAATCCATAATTAAGCCTCTACACATCAATAGTATACTTAGAGCCACACCTTCACCTAGAAATCTAACCAAAATCCTCCTAGGAACTAAGAATTAAGCCAAAACCTTTGAAACTTAAAGAACTTAAGAAGACCTATACTAACAACAAAATTCCACACTGAAATCAAATCTTAGACCTTAACTTGATGTTGACTCTGACCTTGATTCACACCTCAACCAATCCTAGCTTCAATTCCCAGCTTAATCCACAACTTCCAGCCCCTATTCTAAGCTTTCTCTTCAAACACCTAAGCCTTAGAGAGAGAGAGAGAGAGAGAGAGAATGTGAGAGTGATGGAAAGAGAGACTGTCCTGGTGGTTCTTGCTATTTCAAAGAGTTTCCTAAGTATAACCCTTTGTACAAAGACCAAAATACCCCTAATATTACTTCAGCCCTTTATTTCCCTTAAGGGCAAAACGATCATTAGCCCTTATTACTGCTAATTCCTTGAGTCGTCCTAAAAATTCCCAATTAGTCCCGACATACCCAACTAATCACCAAATAATTACCTCTTACTCAATATGTTTACCGAGTTTTTCGGAAACGAACACAAACAGAATAATAAAAAGATAAGAACTGTAGAAGTGCTGAAATGTAACTAAACAAACAGTGTTTTTACGTGGTTCAGGCGTTAACAAGCCCTAGTCCACGAGTCGATGTTATTATACTTGGAAAGAATTACAGTAAGATGGCTGGTGTACAAGAACTTCACACACTCACAGTGTTTCTCTCTGGTTCTCTTGAAGAAGATGAAGTTAGAGAGATTTTTGTAGAGTTTTTGCTATGCGATCTGTTGGCTGTCCCTCTTCTTGTAAAATGAAGGGGTCTTTATAGCTAGGGTTTTGGATTAGGGTTTTTCTCTACGTACATGAGTCTTAATTACACCAGCCATAAATAGGGGATACAATTACTGTAGTAGCATGGCTACAAGACTCTATGTGGGTATATTTACGTGAAAGTATGGGGAACACACAAAGTCAGCTGTCTTTTCCAAGTTGTCAGCGGAACAGTAGGCGAAAAGGTACCCTTAGGCGTGCTGGGATGTGTGCGGCTTTGACCTGTCGGGCGTGTCAGGCGGGATCCTGTGTCAGGTGGATATCATTCCAAATATGCCTCCTCCATGACTCGACCGCTTGGTTTTGTTCCGTGCGAGGCACGGAACTGTTTCCGCGAAGACCACTTGAAGAGCTCCTCCTGCAAGGAGCTTCCCTGAAGGATACCCCTTCGGGAGTCCGAGAGGGTCGACGAGCCTCCGTGTCGTGTTAGCTTGAAAGAGTAATCCGGACACTAAACGGGAGAGGCGAAGCCTTTCTGTCCACCTGCGAGCTCTGGTCACCTACCGCGAAAGACATTGGTAATTCTGCTTCCCCGAGGACATCAATCTAAACGCTATCCGGAAATCTGGATAACACAATATATCCCAAATCTATGTTAAATTTTCCAAAATACCTCTAGGCTCATCCCGAGCTGGGTAATAGACCCCCTTGTGACTATTCCGTTAATCCGCTCACTTAGAGTGCCTCAAGCCGAATACTACAAATATATCCACATAATAATGTGGTCTCAATAATTTACAGACATATAATCACATTTACGCCCCAACGGGCCAAAATGACAAATATGCTATCTTTAATAAGAACGGACCCACATGCATATATATCAATATTATCATGTAAATTATTTATGCTACATAGTCACACATTTAATCAATTAATTTTACACATATATCCAATTATGCCCTCCTTGGATGATAATCAGGGCACTAAACCCTATTAGTATTTTTGGGACATTATAGCTCCATACGAGATATTGTATGTAAGGAAGTGTAGATCGCCCATTCATTAGGATGAGATGGGGGGAAGGATGAATTTGGGACCGGAGATGGTTCAGAAGACTAATGAAGTGTTTGAGAAGATCTGAGCTCGAATGCTTGCTTCGTAGAGCAGATAGAAAAGCTACGCTGACCCTAAGTGAAGGGATGTGGATTTCCAGGTAGGGGACCATGTATTTTTGCATGTTTCGCCATTGCGAGGAGTAACGAGATTTGGGAAGAAGGGCAAGTTGAACCCTAGATTCGTATGAGCTTTCGAGGTCCTGAAGAGGATCGGTCAGGTACCCTACAGATTGGCTCTGCTCCCGTCATTATCAGGAGTTCATGATGTGTTTCACATCTCAATTCTTCGGAATTATGTGTCAGATATGACCCATGTATTGGGATATGAGAATCTGGAGCTACAGACACACTTATCTTATGAGGAGCGACCACTTCAGATCCTAGAAAGAAATTACAAGGTTCTAAGAAATAAGACGATTCTTCTATAAAATTATTATGGATGAATAGCAAGGTCGGGGAAGCAACCTAGGAGCAAGATTCGGTTATGCTTGATTAGCATCTGGAGTTATTCATGTAAATTTCGAGGACAAAATTTTTAGTAGGGGGGATAGTTATAACATACCAAAAATGCTAATAAGGCTTAGCGCCTTGATTAGTCTGCTGGGATGGCATAATAGGATATATATATATATATGTGTGTGGAATTTATTGATTAAATGTGTGACTACATAGCATACATCATTGATATGGCAATATGAATAGATATGCATGTTTATGTGTATTAAGTATGCATGTGGGCCCGTTCTTGTCAATAAGGGAATATTTGTAATTTTGACCAGTTGAGGGTATAAATTTGAACATATGTGTGTTAAATGATTGAGAACACATTATTATGTGGATATATTGACACTATTCGACTAGAGGAGATCCTAGTGAGCGGTTAGCAAAATTGTCACAACGGGGTCCAATACTTGGCTCGAGGCAAGCCTAGGGGTATTTCGAAGACTTAGTGCATATTTGGGATTTATTGGTTAATGGGAAATTATTTAGTGATTAATTGGGCACGTCCGGATTAATTGGGGATTGGTAGGACCACTTGAGGATTAGTGGGAATTGCGATAAATGATGGGTTTGTCCTTAAAGGCAATAAAGGGTTGAGATAACACTAGGGGTATTTTGGTCTTTGTGTTAAGGGATATACTTAGGAAAGCCTTAGGAAATAACTAGATACATCTCTCAGCTCTCCCTCTCCCACGTTTTCCCTCTCTTGGTGATAGTTTGGAAGATTGAAAGGAAAAGGCACCAATTCTTTGAAGTTTGGGGCTAAGAATCAAGATATCAAGATAGGAGTAATATTAGAGTTAGCTCAGGGGTTGAAAGCCTTGCTCAAGGTTACTGTTAAGGCTTGGGATTGAGGATCGTGCTCGGGAAAGCTCTACACCTTTAGCTCGAGACTCGAGTTAAGAAAACTACACCTGAGTTGTGAATGTGAGTTAGACCCCTGTTAAAGAATATGTCATGATTGTGAATATATCTCTATCTGAGAATATTTGGATAGGCATTCTTGTATAGGTTACCTCTAATTGCTTGAGGTGCAATTTATATTGGTGATTATATCTATTTTGAAGGTCGGCTTAAGGGTGCTGGGGGTCGATTGGAAGTGTGCAGAACGCAGCCCGGCCTAAGCTTGGCGAGGTCAGCTATTAGACCAGTAGACACGGCCTAAGGGTGCCAGGCCTGAATATTTTACAACAAACAGAAGTGTTGTTTGCATTTAACTGATTGAATAGATTGAGAAGATTGATTTATGTGTTTATTTGAGTTGAATATTGAGTAAATCATCTAGAATGTCTCAATTAATTGATTTAATTATCAATTAGTATTTTTAAAGTTGACTAGGTCAATTTTGGAAAATTTACAAAGATATGAGATTTAGAAAATAAAAGAGAATCTTTGCGTAAATTTATTAATATTGATAAATTACTATCAATATAAGTAAATAATATTAAATCATGTTTCAAACTATATTTAGTTAATTTGAATAAGGATTTAATTAATTAATTAAAAAAATAAATAAAAGGTTTTGAATTTAGGCCCAATTGGGATTTAAATTCAAACAAAGAGATTGGACCCAAGTCTATTTGTGGGAGCCCAAGGATTTTATTATTTTAATTAATTTAAAGGTAAATTTAAATAAAGCCCATTAGGTTGCCCATATAAAGAGTACGATATCTACGGTTTTCATAAGTTAGTCTTAGTTGATTCATTGGGTAACAGAAAACCTAAACAGTCTAATCCTTTCTTGGCAACTCATTCTCTTCTTCTACTTGATCTCTATCTCATATCTTGAGAACCAACCCACACTAGTTCTTTGTTGATCAAAGGCTTGGTGAGGAAGCAAATTAAGTAACAATCATATGTTAACATAACAGATCTGACCATAACACCTAAGATAAAACAATATTAGATCTGAATGAACTTTTACATAATCTAGAACTCAAAAAGCATTCCAATTGAGAAATCGAGCTAATGTATAACGCAATATAAAGAAAGGAATCGAATCTGATTGTAGATAATCGGTAAATTTAGATTAATATATCTCAGTTAATACGACTGTAATTCCAAATTGAGCTAAAGCTAATCGAACCAAACAAAAAGAGAATAATAATGATAAATAAAAAAAGGTGATAAATAAGCTAAGAGTGAAAGAACTGACCGTAAGGGCCTCCCTCATGGCGATCGGAGCGTTAGCCGCTGTCATGGTTACTCAGATTGTACGAGTCTAACAATTTTTTCCTTGGAAACACAATCGATGATGGAAGGTGATAGAAAATTGTTTAGAGGTTTGGAAATAAAAAAGTAGAGGCAAATAAAAAAGTAAAAAGTAGAAGATAACTTTACTAATACGCGGGCTCCAAAATTTTTGTACCGCCAATTTTGTTTCCCACCTATTATTTTATTATTGGATGTATCATAATATTTTTTTCAATACTATTATATTCATATGTTATGGAAAGGGGTATTTGGTGTATTTATCGAAATGGGTATTTATGCTTATTTCAGATTTCCATAAATAACACCCCTTAAAAAATAAAATTAAATTAAAATTAAAAAACATCAAAATACACTCAATATAGGATTCTAAAGCATGGGAACACCTCAAAGCTCCGTGAACTACAACATTTAGAAGCAAATCATGCATCTTTCAAATGTAAAAGCCATAAAACACTTAAATATGAAACAAATAACAAACAATAACTTGCAACACTTGAGCAAGTTAAAATCCCTAATAGCCTAGATTTAAAATTGTCATAATATAGTATACACTTAGAGGTTATTGTTGTCAATGTAATAGAAGTTGTAATAATAGAAAAACAACAAACAATACAGCTCAGCACCAATTGCTGCTGGACAAGCCTAATAGATGATGTGTATGTTAAAAACAGAAATTAAAATCACAGTATATGACATATGATGCATTTTTTGGCTTCCTGATTCAAGAGAAAGCTTATATTGACGCAATAATTGAGGCAACCAAATACTTTGACTTGGCCAAATCATGTAACAAAGGAACCTTATCAATTTATTTCAAAATGATTTTAAGGAGAATGTGACAACAACCTCATAGTAAAACTTCAAATCCTGAGAGATTAATATATGTTCTCAAAGAAAATATTTAAAATTTAAAAAGCATTAACATAGACCAAGTAGTAGAAAATTATTGTATTTAAAACCACATAAACAAAGGCCAGTAAGAACAATGACGGAATACTTACCTCCATCACTATTTGTCTGGTCATTAATTAACTTCAGGAGATATGGCAACAAGTTAGGCCAATCCTCTGGCCAATCTTGAAGTGCAATCGTTGCAATAACCATGCTAATTGCAGTGAACATTTTTCTATAAGAGTCATCCAATGACAGCAATAGAAGTCTGCGTATCCTTTCCTGAGTGTGTAAACATGGCGTAATTAGCCTTGGAACTCTTAAGATATAATATACAGAAATTATGACCTGATTTTTTTTTATGAATTACAAACTCTCTCACAACTAAAATTATTGCTCTGAAATATTTTGAATCTTTTTTTTTTCTTTTTTCAACAGAGGGGCTAAGTAATAATATTTTGGGAACATGTTTGAGTTGGGATGGAACCCTTCACAGCTGAATTGCCTCTGATAAATCCACACGATTTATCAATTATTCAATCAACTGTCGAAATCCATCAAACCCATTTCATAATTTTCCCAAAAACCATCATCCAAATTGAATAAAAACCCAATTTTTTTTTTCTAAACAATTACACATTTATCTCTAGAGCACTTCTCCACATGAGAGCTTTTTGCAAATAATTTTTTATTACCTGTTTAAAGCTTTTCTCAAAAAATGAAGGCTATAATATTTTAACATCCAAGGAAAGTTTGGATGCCCTGAACTTCACTCTATTACGAAGCTTGAGATTTTCAAACTGGAATCTCTGGACTAACGTGAGATTTTGGAGTGAGTTCTTGTATTGTTTAGATAAGGGGCCTGAATTAGGAAACCAAAGCAAATAGAAATTCAATTTAATATGTTACTTAAGTGAAAAATGAAATAGCATCAAGAAGTTGACAATATTACGTTAAAGAAGAAAAATACCACTTAGAATATTAGTGCATAATCTCACAATGATAGCGACATAGGTAAAATGAGCATGCATTTAAACATCATTTTTAACAAAACAAGTGTCATATATGTCACAATTCAGGGCCAAATTAAGAAGCATACATAGCTAAGTTAAGAAAGGATTTAGGCCAAAATCATTTTCTCATTTATAAGCAATTACACATATATCTCTAGAAATTTATAAAATAAATACTAAAAAACAGAGGACAAAACAATAAGGCTATTTAGGATTTTTACCCCCCGAACTATTACCACTACTGTATCGTGCCCCCTAATTTTTTCAGGTTGTTAAAAATTCCCCCCGAAATATTCACAGTAATGTAAAGAAGGACTTCCGTTAACTTTCAAAACGTGTGGCTAACAGAAGGCTGACATGGCTCTTTATATGCTGATGTGTCTTGGCTATGTCAGTGCCATGTGTGTAATTTTAAAATTAAAAAATCTATAATCATATTAAAAATTAATAAATTAAACACTAAAAAATAGAATTAATAAATTAAACCATTTTTTATACATTAAAAAAAATAAAAACCATATTTAAAAACAATAAAATTACACACATGGTGCTGACATGGCCAAGACACATCAGCATGTAAAGAGTCATGTCAACATTCTGTGTTGAAAGTTAACGGAAGTCCTTCTTTACATTACTGTGAATATTTCGGGGGGAATTTTTAACGGCCTGAAAAAATTAGGGGGCACGATACGGTAGTGGTAATAGTTCGGGGGGTAAAAATCCTAAATAGCCAAACAATACTGAACACACCCATTCAAGTAAAAGAGTAATGGTCAAAAAGAAAGAATTATTTAATAAAGAAATGCTCCAATTAAAAAACAGAAACTAACTAATTAATCAAAGATATATAATTATTTTTTCCTTTCTAATATCAAATATATATGTAATGTTGATCTTAGTACCATGTGTATGAGCTCCAAAAAACAAATGATCAGAGCTTATTCACTTCAATTGCTCTCAGGTGGAACACAGATACCCTTCAATTGCTTATCCACTTAATCATTCCAGTCAAGCATATCATTTATAGTCTTTTGCCTCTAAAAATAGAAGGATTGAATATAAAAGGCAAAATAGAATGACCTAGTAAAATCATAAGAAACATTATATTACAAATGATTAAATCAATCTGTATTTAATTATTAACTGCAACTTAATACTAATCATGTTACTCACATTAGTAAAAGATTACGTCTTGAATCAGTAATATTACTATACATCAACATGAAATACTAAGAAAAGAATACACAATCTAGAGATAAAAAGAATTATTTACTTATAAAAACTATCTATATAACTCTTAAATGAAATTTTATCTTTTTATGGTTTTTACGTTTTGGGAAGCTCATGAAATCATTTTCTTGATTGCATACTAAAAAAAAGGAGAAATACTACTCTCTCATGAAATAAATTAAAAATCATAACTGAGAAAAAGATAGATTCATTTACCTTTGAAAAGAAACTCTAAAATATTAATACAGAAATAATATCCTGAAACAAAAAAGAGGGTTTGAGAAATATATGGAAGGAGAGATTGTTAGTCATTGTTGGGTTTTCAGCGAAATAGAGGACGAGACTGAGAGAGGGGTGGTGTTGGAGAAATGGACGGCCAATGAACAGATCATTGAAGAGATGAACAGTAAAAGTGTAGAGGGAGGGATTGATGGGTGGCTGTTGTTGGGTTCTTAATGCCTGGACAAACTAAGGAAAACAGTGTAATAAGCAATGACATGTACCAAAACTAGCTTCTAAAAGATGTCTAACTGTAATTTTACTAATAACGAGCATGTACATTCTCTACCCATTAAACGGGTAACTTTTCTCATAACCCATACATTCTTAATCCTATACATTCTCTACCTAAAGAGACCAAAAAATAAAAAAATAAAAGTGGTGAACATTGATTAGGATAATGGAAAGGAAACATAGTAAATTTCAACTTAGGGTTAAGATGATAATTAGAAAATTTTTTGGTCACAAAAAACCAAGTATTAATGATACAATAAGAAATATTATTGACTATCCCTATTGAAAATAGAACATAGAAATTTTAAGGTAAACCCAAATCAATTAACAGAAAAACCCACATACAAATATCCAAATGAGCATTTAGGCCTCCGAAACGTCATGAGAGCAGCCAAAGCAGCAATATTTGTAGTATCCACAAGGTTTCTATTAACAAATTGTTCAAAATGAAAACTAAATATACACACTCAAATCAAATGAATAACAGAAAAGGAAAAAAAGAATTGGTGCTAGAGGGGACAAAATTTACAGCTTACCCTCCATTATCTAGAATATGGAGGTCAATATAGATGGCCCAAACTGATTTCCCTGGAAGACACAAAGCAATTCAGTGTCAACAGCCCTGTTTTCTCTACACATAAATTTCAAAATTCCAGTTTTTCAAACTACTAAGTACACAGTTAATTTTTTCTTTCATTTTACTAATGGCAACGACTATCAAATCTTAGGCCACGGTCTATAACGCGGCCAAGCTCAACAACAGCCTCGCTGGGTAGGCCAGGCTCAAAGGAAGGGTCAGCCATGGGGGAGAACTCGGTGAAGATGGAAAGCGAGCCCTCGTTGGAGCGGTCACGGTAGGGCTGAATCAGCTGGCCCGTGACAAATCCCATGACATGGGTTTGGCCCAACTGCACCTCCGCCGAGCCATCCTCCTTGTCGAAGGTGATGATGAGATTGCGGTAGTCGAATGGACGGCGACCGTCCAATCGGAGGTCGGAGAGAAGCCTCGTATAGCCCCTCGCCGTCGTAGTTGAAGCCCCCACAGCTGTTGGTGTTTCGAGTAGGAGAGAGAGAGAGAGAAGGAGAGGGATCGGGGAAGAGAGATAGGGGAGAGCGGCTTGGAAAAGAAAGAGATAGGTTTTCATTTAAGATATTTTGTTTTGGGAAACAATAATTCAGCCCCTTATTTTTTCCTATTTTCAACTATTTTATAGTATGACAACTTTATGTTTATTTATTATAATACTTTTGCAATATTGTTATACTAATGTGTTGCAAAATGGGATTTTTTGTGTAGTTTTTAAGATATATTTACAACTCAAAAGTCTTTACATAGTCGTCCTAGGTGACAAAATCGTTCATTTATACATTGTTCCTCAAAACTAACCCAGCCGTGGAGGCCAGGTAGGAAAAACATGTACGCACTGCTTCATGCCCACCAACTCATGCTTGGTCGGCCTTACTGTAGACTCCCAAATTTGCTAATAAGGCTTGGGGCCTTGATTAGCGTGCCTTGAGGGCAATAATTGTTTTATTTTATTAATATGTGAATTTGATGAGTATGTGATTAGAAATGCATGTTTAGGTGAATTAAATATGCATGTGGGCCCCATTTGGTTGTTAGGGGTATGTTTGTAATTTGAGCCCGCTGAGGGCCAAATATGCAATATTTGTGTATATTGTGATTAACACCACGTGTGAGTGGTGATATATTTGTGATACACGATCCGAGATAGTCCTAGGGAGCGGTTTAGCTAGAAAGTCAGAACGGGGTCAAATACCCGGCTCGGGAAGAGCCTAGGGTTATTTTGGGTATATAATATGTGTTTGGAATTTATTGAGTAACGGGTAGTAGTTTGGTAGTTATTGGACATATCGGGATTAAACAGGGATTTATAGGAATATTCGGGGACTTAACGGGATTTGGAAAATGACTGAAATGCCTTTGGTGGCACTAAAGGGGTAGGGTTAGGCTTAGGGGAAATTTAGTCTTTTTGTCAGAAGGATATACACTTAGAGGCTTGAGGAAAGCACTAGAACTCAGAAGAAGGACAAGTTAAAACTCTCAAGTCTCTCTCCCATTTGGCTTACAATTTACTCTGTGGCGCTTGAGAATTTTGAAGGAATTTGGGTGCCTTAATTTGAAGAATTGAGGGACTTTCCTTGCTGTGTTTTAGGGAATCTGTTCAGGGAGGAGATACAACAAAGGTAAGGGTTAATCTAACTTATTTTACTGGTTTGGCTGTCGAATTCTTCTTGAAATATAATCTTTCATGAGGATGGGTTTTGGAGATTGATCATGGTTGTTTTCTGGTGTATGGGGTTGTTTATGGGCCTGTTGTGTTGGATAGGGTATGTGTATAAGGAATTCAGGTCAATTATGAGCTTAAAAGATGTTTGAATTGTGAAAGTTGAGGTTTGAACTAGAGGAAAATGCAAGAAAAATGGAGGTTTTCTGGGTTTGGGGATGCGAGTCGCGGCCCAAGGCTGGGCATGTCGCAGCCCGTGTTTGCCTGGAAGCCTAGGGAGGCCTCTGTTCTTGAGGCACATCGTGGCCCTAGGACGGGCATGCCACAACCTGTGTCTCCCAGCAGGGAGGCATTGTGCCTTTGTTTTGGGGTGTGCCACGACCCTTCAGGGGCAGGGATGCAGCCCTAATTTAATGTTTTGGCATTTTGTTGGTTCTAGGTTTCGGAACCGAAAAGTTAGGTGTGTATCCTAATTTGAGCACGAGTATTTTACTCAGATCGTGTAAAGCTGGAAGGTAACTGCAGGGAAGGAATATCCTATAAGTCCAGGTATCCTCCACGTTGACAGCACAGTTCTCATGACAATTGCACTAGCTGGGGATGCATAAATTGAAAAGCAGGAGCTAGTAATATATATATATATATAAGGCACAACTTCCATGATACGAGCTCGACTATGTATTCAGCTCGTGGTAACATGGAGATATGGCGTGTCCACAAATTCGTGTAGACTCAGATCCTTTATACGATCATTTATGGCCAGCCTGTTCTGAAACAAAACCAAACCTACAGCAAACTCAAAAACAGAGCCTAAAAACAAGTTAGCTCATAAACTCCTAACCAACTTAACAATTGCTCTATTCTTATCCAAACACTTTTGACTCAAACAGCTAAAAAACCTAGCTTTCAAACTCAATCTCATCATATTAACTAAATAAAGAGGAGTGCTGGAACAATGAGAAAAATAGCAAGAATTTATGTTACACTAGATTCCATAGACCGCAGTAGCCAAGGAAGCAACAACAATGTGATGCACAAGATTTTTGGGCTTCCCTTCTAACCATAACTTCCATTGAACAAATGTCTTGGGCCAAATAGTAGAGCCTAACCAACCTTTAGTCAGCTCCCAAACCTGATGTGAAAAGCTACAGTAAAAAAACAAGTGTTGATGAGTCTCCTCAGCGCTCTCACAAACCGGACAAAGGCAAGAATTCACTGAAATCTGGCACTAGATCAGATTATCTTTAGTGAGTAAGTGGCCAAGAACTGACTGCCAAAGAATGAAATGATGCTTCGGCACTATGAATCTACTCCAAACTGCCTTAGCAAACACCACTGGAGCTCTTTGAAGACAGTTTAGATAAATAGACTTCAAATTCAATTTACCATGCACTACCGAGTTCAAAACCTTAGCTTCAAAATAATCCTCTCTAAAATAGCAAAGCTTGCGCTAGTACCAACTCACATCAGGTTTCAACTGATAAGACCAAAAGGATTGACCTCTAAGATAAATAGGATCAATTCACTTCTCCCATAAAACATCCTGCTTCGAAGACACAGCCCAAATGAACTTGGCCAGTAAAACTTTGTTCCAATTACAGCCCTCTTTAAAACCCAAACCACCTAATGATTTAGGGAGACATACTTGAGACCAAGAGGAGCAGTGAAACTTACTGCAATGGCCATTGGCACCCCATAGAAAATTACAACAAATCCTATCAATTTCATGAATAACACTAATAGGAAGCATAAAAATTTGCATCCAATAGTTACGAATACCCAGTAATACCGAGAAAATCAGCTGAGTTATCCCTGCAAAAGATAAGTGTCTACTCACCCAAACATGGAGTCTAGCTT
The DNA here is from genome assembly GCF_963169125.1 of Humulus lupulus. Taxonomy (NCBI): domain Eukaryota; kingdom Viridiplantae; phylum Streptophyta; class Magnoliopsida; order Rosales; family Cannabaceae; genus Humulus; species Humulus lupulus. The sequence goes on from NC_084801.1 coordinate 78,432,048, forward strand.
GCAGCTTCTTGATAATCTCACTACAATCAGCAACTTACCATCTAGTGGGTTTTAGCTTAACTCCCAGATAATTCAAGGGAAAATGCCCTTCTTCTATCACTATTGAACTCAGAATGTTATTCTTAACATCAGCCCCCACACCCCCAAAGTAAATGTGAGATTTGGTCAGGTTAGCAGACTGCCTTGAACTCTGACTAAATTTCAAAAAACCCTCCATTAGAAGATTAACTGATCTGAAGGTTCCCTTACAGAATAAGATCAAATCATCTGCAAAGCAGAGATTAACAAGCTGCAGATTCTTACACATAGGATGAAACTGAAACTCTCTATGTTGAGCAACTTGGTTAAGGAGCCTAGTAAGATATTCCATTACCAACACAAAGAGCAAAGGAGAAATAGGATCCCCTTGCCTTAAGCCTTTCCTCGCTGCAAAGCTACCTTGTAATCTCCCATTCATCATTAGAGAATAAGAAGTTTCAATCAAGCAAATCATAATCCACTAAATAAACTTACTAGGAAAACAGAAAGCAGCTAATATATCCTCCAAAAAAACCCAATCGATTTTAATCAAACACCTTGGAGTAATATTCTTCCTAGTATAGCCATGCAGTAAGTCTTGTAGAATTAATATATTATGAGCTAGCTGTCTATTCTTGATAAAGGCTCCTTTATTTTGATGTATTAGCATAGGAAGCACTTTAGCCAACTTGAAACAAAGTATCTTTGATATGAATTTATAAAGCGTATTGCAGCAAGCTATAGGTCTATAATTAATAGCTGAAACATGAGAATCAACCTTAGTGATTAAGGACAAAATGGTGCTATTCAACTCTGCCGGAATCTCTCCATGTTCAAAGAATTGCAATATCGCCTCAGAGATATCATGCCCTAAATCTTTCCAAAGACCTTTATAAAAACCAGAACCAAAACCATCTGGACCCGGGCTCTTGATATAAGAAATGCTAAATAACGCCCTCTTAACATCCTTCTTAGAAAAAGGATGGATCAGATTCAGTTGCTACTCTAAGTTTAGAATTATCTGCCCGACTAGTTGCTGAGCTTCCCTTGCCGAGCAAACCTTTGAAATGATTAAAGAAATGAGCAACCACTTCTTTATTATTATCAATCATCTGACCCTCTTCATTCAAAAAATATGTAATGCGGTTCCTAATCTTCCTTTTCTTAAGACTAGCATGAAAATAAGTAGTGTTTTCATCTCCAAAACGGAGCCAATTATTTTTGCTCTTTTGACGAAGAAAACTCTCATACATTTTAGACTTACTAACAAAATCATCATGAGACTCTTGCTGTTCCTGCTGCAGAACTTTCGACTCAGGAGTTTGCTGTAATAACAGTTGGGCCTTCTCATAATTCACCTTGGCAACTGCATACAACTGAACAACATCACCAATTTGCTTCTGATTAAACTTACATAACATAGGTTTAAGCCTCCTCAACTTCCGAGTAATCCGAAATAAACCAGCACCACCAGTCTGTTTAGCCCAAATACTAAGAACTTCACTCCAAAAATCCTTATGCTTAGTCCACATATTAAAAAACCTGAAGGGTCTGACCCCTGAAACCTAAAAATGTACAGTTTTGATAATGCAAAAACAGTGATCAGAAATAGTGTCCCAATTAATTCAAACTTTAGTATCGGGAAGGGCATCTATCCACTTTTCATTGATAAAACATCTGTCCAATATAGAGAAAATTCTAGATCCCTCCTTTTGCTTGTTAGACCAGGTGAAATGAGAGCCATTCGAAAGAATCTCAGACAACATAGCATTAGCCCTCAAAAGACTACTATCCTCCACTTCCAATTCAGTAACCGGTCTACCCCTTATGCGGTCATCAAAATCAAACACTGCATTAAAGTCCCCAACCACCAACCAAGGCAGATCAACCTGCTGAGAAACAGCTAAAAGAGCCTAAAGGCCTTTCCTCTCCTCCATCATGTTCCTACAATAAACAAACGACAAGCAAATTTTTATAAAGATTCCTTTGATCTTCACCTCACATTTTATAAGTTGGTCTTGAGACTGAGTTACTGTAACTGAAACCATATCCTCTTTCCAAACTAACATTATTCTTCCCTCCACTGCCATATTACTATACCAATTCCAACCCAAAAATACATTGCTCATCATCTCCTCTATCTTATTCCTTCTCAGCTTAGTCTCAAGAAATGCCCCCAGACCTATTTTATTAACATTACAAAACTCCAACAAGGACCTTTGCTTATTCCTATTATTCAAGCCTCTTATATTCCAACACAGAATATTACACCCTTCAATTAGTTTCCAAATTCTCTGTGTAACACCTCTGCAACTTCTCTGCCTGTTTCTCCTGTAAGATACTATATTTGTTTGCTTTCAATGTCATGGTTGTTGGAAGAATTTTCTTTGACCCTCCCACTATTTTAGGGGTAGACGAATGCATCTCTTGACCTGTTATGGAAGAGCTCGACTCCTCATCTGTAGTATCCTTATGTGATAGTTCATGTCCTAGATATTAGGAGATTATTTATTTGATGATTAGATCATATCCTGGTATAAATTGGAATATTTCATAATAAATGTAATATATACGCAAATCCTTGATTGACTCACGCGGTTACCCAAACCTGTCCAATGATTTTCTCTATAAATTTTGAGAATATTGGACAGGAAAAGGGAGGATTATTCTGAAATACTGAAACTCTGTCAAAATAAAGAGAGAAACAATAATAAAACAGACTCGTGGACTAGGTGGATTTTAACCACTGAACCACGTAAAAAGACCAGTGTCCTTGAGAGTAATTTTCTTTCTTCGATTTACTATCAAGCACTAATTCAACCTTGTTATTTTCTTGATTAACTATTGGCGAAAAACCGCATCGACATTAGGGCTCGAGATGCATTTTATCACCCCGATTAATGGAATCCAAGGTCCCAGAGAATAGAATTACATTCCAAAGTTATTTAATGGATTAGAGCTTGATGTATAGCTTTTGTCAATGTGTTGTGACTAGGTTTCCAGCGAGGCTCGGACTAGGTAAGGATTGCAGTGCTCAGGAAGCTTGGGACACAGGTAAGAAAACTGTTGTACCCGTAGAGCAAGGCGTAGCCCTATTGTCTATGTTTGTATTTATTTAAGTATTTGTTGATTATATGCTCTATATTGCATATCTATGAATGAACAGAAAAGGCCGGGAATGGCGTAGGCCTGGAACGGTGTAGGCTGGGAACGACGTAGGCCTGGAATGATAGGAAGCCGAGTATGGCAAGGAGCCGAGAATGGCGTAGGCTAGGAACGGCGTAGGCTGGGAACGGCAGGACGCCAGGTATGGCAAGGGGCCAGGAACGGCGTTAAGCACGTGGAGTGCAAGGCCAAGTACGAGAAGGGGCCGAAAGCAGCGTTGATGACGCAGAGTTGCAAGCCGCTAGGGTAAGACCCTTCGCGGATGCATGAGTGATCCTCACGTTGTAGACCGCAAATCCAAGGCCTAGGAAAGCACCCAGGACGGCATGGCCGCTATATGTTAAGCCTGTTGTCTTCTTTGTTATGTGTTGATTAATAGATATTCATATGTTAGTTGTTTGTTTTGAGTTTTCTTGCTGGGCTTCAGCTCACAAGTGCTCTATGGTGCAGGTAAGGGCAAGGGAAAGGTCGACCAACCATAAGTACGGAGAGCGTGAAGCATCGTGTACATGTTCGGCCTGCCTGCCTGCCATGACCAAGGGTATTTTTTGGAAATGTGATGTATTAATCTGAATTTTGTCACCTAGTCGACCTTAGTTATATTTTGATTTGTAAATATTTTCTAAACACTGTTTTGGGATCCCAACTGTAAAGCTTTCTGACATTTCAATGAATATCCAAATATTTTGTATTTAATGATTGGAAATGGGTTTTGTCTCAATTTAGCAACACTTTTAACCAAAACCTTGATTAGCGAGTGAATAGCACACTTTAAACTCACTTAGTAACGACTCTAAGGAAGTAGGGTGTTACAACTTGGTATCAGAGCGAGTTAAGGTTTATGGTTCCTAGAGATTGATCGAACATGTACGCTCGCTGCCGGTAAGCTCGACTCTGGGTTGGTTTGTAATGATTGAGTTATATGCTTGATTACATGTTTAAGTGCCATTTTTGCCTAATTATTATATACAGAGCATGCTGAATGTGTTATCATATGCATGATGTTAGGGCATGGCCCCTAGATTGTTGTGTGCTATCTATATTTTATGGACTGATGTTTATGGTTGGTTATTATGTAATGGAAGGTGGTTTTGGATGTTGTTATCATGCCTGATGAGCGGTGTCGTTGATTGCAGGCATAGTGTTGAGATGCCTCGATGATCAATCAGACTCCGCCTCAATATGGATAAGGATGACAACCATGGTCAGGACCCTCCACCTGCCCCATAGAATTGGCAACAGTTGTTTGCCGAAATGGAAGCTAGACTTCACCGAACCGAAGAAGAGATTTGACCATTGAGGCGACAGGCCCCTCCTCAGGGAATTGGGTTGGAAGTTCAACGGGTTGTAGCGCCAAAACAAGTTCAGCCAGTAATGGGAAATAGGTGGTGTAGCGTCCCAAATTTTCTAATATGGCTTAGGGCCTTGATTAGCGTGTTGGGAGAGCAATAATAGATTTAATTACTCTAATATGCGAATTTAATGATAATGTGATTAGAAATGCATGTTTAGGTGGATTAAACATGCATGTGGGCCCCATTTGGCTATCAGGGGCATCTTTGTAATTTTTGCCCGTTGAGGGCATAAATGCTATATTTGTGTACATTGTGATTGATACCATGTGTGAGTGGTGATATATTTGTGATGCACGATCTGAGACATTCCCAGGGAGCAGTTTAGCTAGAAAGTCACAACGGGGTCAAGTGCCCGGTTCGGGAGTAGCCTGGGCGTATTTTTGGGATATAATATGTGCTCGGGAATTATTGAGTAATGGGTAGTAGTTTGGAAATCATTTGGATTCTTTTGAATTAAATGGGGATTTATAGGAATATTCAGGGACTTAACAAGATTTGGCAATTGACTAAATTTCCCTTAGGTTACTTACGGGTTGAGGATAAGCTTATGGGGCAGATTTGTCTTTTTGGCAACTGGCTATACACCTAGGCTATAGAAAACACTTGAAAAAAAGAAAAGAAAGGAAGAAATAGAAGGTTAATATTCAGTTTTCTTTGGATTCTCCCTCTCTCCACCGATATTCTTTCTACCTCGGGGTGTTGAAGCTTTGGAGGGAACCTTGAAGAATTGGAGGATTGGAAAGCTTAAAGCTCAGGGAATCAGTTCAGGAATTGACATAAGTGTGGAGGTAAGTTTCTTAGATTGAATCTTGATGTTGAATTACTTTGATTATGTTAAGAACTTAAGCTTGCATGAGGTTTGGTTTGGTTCATTGTACCTGGTTTGAATTTTGGTGTTAGTAAGGATTAAAGGGTTGTTCTTAGGAGGATGTGATGCCTAGGTTGTTTAGACAAGGAATCTAGGTCCAATTCTAAGATAAAGTTGTGTTTGGAGTATGAAATTAATGTTTAGGCTTGAGGAAAACGTAGGGAAAAATAGTGATTTCTAGGTTTTGAGGCTCGAGCCGCGGCCCTATTCTTCACGCGCCACGACTCGTGTATGTCAAAGAGGCTGGAAGCCTCTGGCAGTCCAGGCGGTCTGTGTCTCTCATCTAGGAGGCTTTATGGTTGTTGGCACAAGAACCCAAAAGTTAGGGCTCGGGAAGAATTTTCCACCCAGATTTGTAGAATCCAAGGTCCCGGATGCTAGAATTATATCTTAAAGTTATTTATTGGATTAGAACTTGGTGGATGGCTATTGTTAATGCGTTGTGTCTAGGATTTTAGCGAGGCTCGGGTTAGAGGACTGTGCTAGAGATTACGGTGCCCAGGAAGCTTGGGACAAAGGTAGGAGAATTTTCTGTACCCATAGAGCTATGTGGTGTGTTGTACTGTATGTATCATTTATATCTGTTATGTCATATATGTGAATGTGACTGATCGACAAGAGCCGAGAGCAGGAAAAGCAGAGAGAGGCAAGAGCCGGGAGCGGCAAGAGCTGAGAGAGGCAAGAGTCGGGAGCGGCAAGAGCTAGGAGCGGCAAAATCCAGGAGAGGCAAGAGCCGGGAGTGGAAAGAGCTAGGATAGGCAAGGGGCCGGGAACGGTGTTGAGAATTCAGAGTGGAAAGCTGGGAGCGGCAAGGGGCTGGGAACAATGTAAAGCACGCATAGCGCAAAGCCAAGAATGACAAGGGGCCGGGAACAACGTTGAGCACATGGAGTGTAAGCCCATAGGGCGAGACCCTCCTAGGATGTTGGAGTCATCCTCTTGGTGCAAATCGCGAACCCGGGGCCGGGTAACGCACCTAGGACAGCATGGTCACTATGTGTTTAGCCTTTTGGCTACTTCGTTATATATTGTCGAAATATTGAACTATTGTGATATTGTACAAATAAGATGTTATGGTATTGTGCTTATGTGTTGATATATTGCTATGATGCCATGTTGATGTACTTATGTGCTATTATATTGCTATGAAGTGATGTTGTTGTGTTGTCGTGCTATTGCGTATTCTAATAATAGTTTGTAGACGATTTATTGCCTTGAATTAAGTATTTATTTGTTGAAATAAATTATAGTATGTTGTGCTTTGAGGTTCTCTTGCTGGGCCTCGGCTCACGGGTGCTCTGTGGTTCACGTATTGGCAAGGAAAAGATCGATCAACCATGAGTTATAGGGCATGGAGTGGTGCAGACATGTTTGGCCAACCTGGCCGCCACAGCTGGGGTATTTTGAGGTGCTCGCTTAGGTCGACTGTAAAGTGACTTTTTGAGTTGTAAAAATTTTCTAAATGGTATTTTTGGGATCCCAGTGTAACCCTTTCATGATTTAAAGGAATGACCAAATTTTTACACCAAAATCTAATTTAAACGAGATTACATTTTAATTGACAACACCTTTTAACCTAAAACCTCAATTAGCTAGTGATTAGCTTGTTTTAAACTCATGGTTCCTGGAAAATTGACTGAACATGTATACTCGTTGCTAGAGACAAGCTTGAGTGAGGGTCGGTTGGTATTGAATGAAATATTTGCCTAATTGCTTATTTGAATGACCTTTTCTACTTGTAAATATAGGGAGCATGAGCAATATATATGTATATATATTTGTGCGTGATATTCTTTTTCTTTGTCTGGCCTTGCTCGAGAGCGGTTCCGGAATGGATTATCATATTTGATGGATTGAGTCATTCACTGTAGACATATTTTGAAGTTATGAATTGAAGACAGTCAAGGGTTTCAAGCATTGTTAATGCTGGGGTTGCGGGTAGTAGTCGAGACCGCAATCTTCCATCTGTCCCCAGGGATTGGGAGCAGGTGTTCAATGATATGCGAGCTAGATTACAAAATCTTCCACCCAGAAATGTTGCCCCGTGCGTTTTTCGATATTGGCATCAGTTCTGATTCAGCATGAGGGTAGAATCAGGTGGGAATTGTGGTATGAAAGATTTCACAGGCTTTATCCTCCAGTTTTTAAAGGAGTTTTAGATTCGTTTAGAGCTGAGCTGTGGATGGGCATGGTTAGCTCCATCCTCGACTATATAGGAGCAGAAGGAAATGATAGAGTGGTTTGTGCCATGTACATGCTACGGGAGGATGCCCGAACATGGTGGGAGGTGGTATCACAGACGCGGAATGTTGTTATGATGGGTTGGGAGGAGTTCAGACAATTGTTCAACGAGAGGTACTATGGTGACGCAGTACGAATTACGAAGACCAATGAGTTTATTAACTTGGTTTAAGGAAGTAAGACAGTGACAAAATATGTTAACGAATTTGATGGGTTAGCCAAGTTCGTATTTGATTTGGTATCGACAGATGTGGCCCAAACAGAACGATTCATTCGAGGGCTAAACCTTGGGGTGGCCCATAGAGTTAGGGTCGCTCATGTTCATGAGATTTCCACTTATGCTCTGGCGGTAGGGAAGGCCCTTGCCATAGAGGACGCAGGAGGTGCAATATCGAGCGAAGGTGCCATGGGGCTGAAAGCCCAGGCAAGGGTACTCCAATTTGTAAGAGCAGGAAGGGGCGGAGGACCTAGTAGCCAGAAAAGAAAAACCCCTAATAGTTCTACCACTGTCGGTCCTGGTGTGAGGGGTCATGATGTTTAGGGCAGTCGCCAGGCGGCAATGAGGTTTGGAGAAGTTATCTAGTGTGTGTCAGGTGCAGGAGACGCCATTTGGGAAATTGCTGGGTAAGACATGTTTTTTTTGTGGAATAGATGGGCACATCGTGAAGCATTGTCTGGAATCAAAGAAAGATGAATCTAGTAGTACAGATAGCTCGACCTTGGTTCGAGAGTCTGCCTGGTGGTAGCTAGAGCCCAAAGTTGGTTCCTCGGAAATGACAGGTTGGCTCCCAGTTCTTGTTCCTTATATTGTGTTGACTGAGATATAAACATGGGATACCTATCGAATGAATAGACTGTTGAAGGGCTTGAGATTTTGTCTCTAATAAAAGTTGGTAATTTCCAAGGAATGGAATAGAGGAGTACAGGCAGGAATTTGTAGTAAGAATCGGTTGGGATGGTCATATGATGGCCTTAGTATAGTCCTATGTATGGATTAGTTGGCCGATAAGTGACAACCATGGACTGTGAGAGTGAGTGGTGACTTTTGAGTATAAGAGGAAGGGACTTGACTGTGACTTCGAAATGTCTAGTCGTAGCGATTGGCACCACTAGGGTGATGTTAGGTACATCAGAGGGAAACTAGATGGGTCAGTGGAATTTCAAATGGGTGTGCAAGGGTTTGTCAAGATTGTTGTCATGACTAGAAAATGGAGTGTACTAGTGGAATAAAGCAAGAATAGAACTAGCACTAGAGACATTGTGAAGAATTACGCTAATTGAGCAACTAAAATTAAAGGTTCAGTCAAGGGAGTTTCTTAATTTAAAGGTGATCAGACAGTGCATCTTACAATAGGGCATGTCAACGTTATGGGTTAAGGAGAAGGCCAAGTTTGCAAGAATATATACTTTATATGGAAGCCAAACAAGGTAATTGTTAAGAGCGCATATCCACTTCTAAGAATGAAGGAATAAGCTTGATTTCTCCATATGATAGTTAAGGTTACCTTATGGGAAGTGATGGAATTATGCATGAATCAACTAGGAATGAGACCACAAGGCAATTGATAAAGGACGAATTTAGGGGATTAGAAACACCATGGGACCGTTGAGGCATCACGACTTCTGTCTGAGACGTCCTTGGGGATAGTTGTACCCTTGATAGAAGTAATACAGAAATCTAAAGTTTGTTTGTATAGATTGTGGTGTAATGGATTCCCAAAGATGGGAATAAGGGGGTTGATCTACACGTCGTGGTATGAGGGTATGCATAGGATAGACGAGTATAGGAGGATGACACAGTGGGCACCATCCTTGCTTGGAACGTGGGATGTTAGTGTGGTGCATCAAGGATTAGGGTGCGCCCATATAGACAATGAAGGAGAGATCCTCTGTACCCTATAATAGACGTAGGGATAAGGACTTAGATATTCTACATGGGATGTCAAGTTGACAGGTTGTGCTGGTTAGCCATAGTTAGGGTGGAGAAATGATCGAAACTAGCCCGAAGCCTGAGATTGATGAGTAACAGATACACCTCTGAGAATAAACATTTAATTACCGGAATAAGATTTTGTAGGAATAGTTAAGAATTCCACCGCCTTAGCACATATGAGTTAAGATATGTGAATTGGGTGAGTGATTCAATGGGTGCTGGTATTGAAGATAAGACACGGGATGAGCTTTGGGTTACCTCTCTACAACTATTGTATCCAGGAAGTTGAATACTAGGAGGTGCATGACTTGATCTTTTGGTAAGTGATAAATGGTAATTAAAAGCCAGAATGGCTATTATGACTCTAGGATATCGTAAGGTTAGTATGAAGAAATATAGTTGTGGACCGTAAAGGAGGATCACCTCAGTTTTAGTTGAGGTGAGTGGATGCGAAAAGTTGTGACCAGAGTTATTGGATTGACACACTATGGTTGGTGTGAGACAGATGTCAAAGAGAAAGTGTGTATGGAAGAAGACCATGTCTCCCCACTGGAAACCAAAGTCGACAATGTTTAGATTGAGACCCTTAGGTGCCCATGTTCGGGAAGAGGGTCATAAAAGGTGGATGAAACTTAGAATTATCTGTTACAGCTATAAATGGCTCACTTTTTAGAGTAACTCAGGGTTTGAGTGTTTACTTTATTGAAGGGTGTAGAGTTCACAAATTTGAGTACGAGAACGCAGGATTCCAAGACTAAGGACTATGTACTTCTCTGAATATTGTGGATTAAGTAGGGTAAAGGAGTTTGGCAAAGGAGGAAGAAATTTTGACCCTAGATTGGGATAGATCTGCAAGGTCCTAATAAGGATTGGGCTAGGGGCCTACAGCTAGCCTTACCCCAACATGGGTGGGCAAATGCTCATGAGATATTCTTGGTGCCAAAATTAAGGGGACAAGTGTGAGTACTACCCCTGATCGGGCAAAGAGGTCCTGGACGTTGAGAGGAACTTATTGTACAAAGAAGAGTTAGTGAAACTTTGGACACAAGAGATAAAAACATGCAACTTAAACCATCCTTCTTGTGTTAGTATTGAAAGTAGTCGTATAGTAAAGAACTTAGTACTAGGGTTATAGCTAAGGTTATCGAAATGTTATCCTGAGATGTTTGAAAAAATTTTGGAGGACGAATTTTTTGTAAGGAGGGGATAGTTGTAGCGTCGCAAATTTACTAATAAGGCTTAGGGCCTTGATTAGCATGCTGGGGGGCGGGGGGGAATAATTTATTTAATTAAGTTAATATGTGAATTTAGTGATTATGTGATTAGAAATTCATGTTTAGGTGGACTATATATGCATGTGGGCCCCATTTGGCTATTAGGGGCATGCTTGTAATTTTAGCCCATTAAGGGCATAAATGCTATATTTGTGTACATTGTGATTGATACCATGTGTGAGTGGTGATATGTTTGTGATGCACGATCTGAGACAGTCCCAGGGAGCAGATTAGCTAGAAAGTCACAATGGGGTCAAGTACACGGCTTGGGAGGAGCCTAGGGGTATTTTTGGGATATAATATGAGTTAAGGAATTATCGAGTAACGCGTAGTTGGAAATCAATTGCACATATTGGGATTAAATGGAGATTTATAGGAATAATTGAGGACTTAAATTGATTTGGTAAATGACTAAATTTCCCTTGGGTTACTTAAGGGTTGAGGATAAGCTTAAGGGGCAGATTGGTCTTTTTGGCAAGTGGGTATACACCAAGGCTATAGAAAACACTTGAACAAAGAGAAAAGAAAGGAAGAAATAGAAGGTTAATACCCAGTTTTCTTTGGCTTCTCCCTCTCTCCACCGATATTCTTTCTCCCTTGGGGAGTTGAAGCTTTGGAGGAAACCTTGAAGAGTTGGGATGGAGAATTGGAGGATTGCGAAGCTTAAAGCTCACGGAATCAGTTCAGGATCTTACTTAGGGGTGGGGGTAAGTTTCTTAGATTAAATCTTGCTGTTGAATTACTTTGATTATGTTCAGAAATTAAGCTTGCATGAGGTTGGTTCGCTATGCCTGGTTTGATTTTTGGTGTTAGTGAGGATTAAAGGGTTGTTCATAGGAGGATGTGATGCCTAGGTCTTGTAGACAAGGAATCTAGGTTGAATTATGACTTTAAGTGGTGTTTGGAGTATGAAATTAAGGCTTAGGCTTGAGGAAAACGCAGGGAAAAATGGTGATTTTTGGATTTGGAGGCTCGAGTCGTGGCACTGTTCTTCAGGCGCCGCGGCCCGTGTGTGTCGAAGAGGCTGGAAGCCTCTGTCTGCCTAGGCACGCCACAACACAAGACTAGGAATGTCGCGGCCCGTGTCTCTCATCTGGGAGGATTTATGCCTCTGACTTAGGGGGCGTCGTGACCCTTAAGGGCCTGGGCAGCAGTCCAAACCCTAAATTTTGGCTGTTTGAATGTTTTAGCTCGGGAACCCAATAGTTAGGGTTCGAGAAGGATATTTCCACCTAGATTGGTAGAATCCAAGGTCCCAACGGCTAGAATTATTTTCTGAAGTTATTTATTAGATTAGAACTTGATGGATTGCTATTGTTAATGCGTTGTGACTAGGTTTTGAGCGAGGCTCGTGTTAGAGGACTGTGTTTGGGATTGTGGTGCTCATGAAGCTTGGGACAAAGGTAAGAGAACTGCCTATACTCATAGAACTATGTGGTGTGTTGTACTATATGTATCGTCTATATCTGTTATGTCATATATATGAATGTGACTGATCGATAAGAGTCGGGAGCAGCAAAAGCCGGAAGAGGCAAGTGTTGGGAATGGCAAGAGCCGGGAGTGACAAGAGCTGGGAGCGGCAAGAGCTGGGAGTGGCAAAAGCCAGGAGAGGCAAGAGCCGGGAGCGGCAAGGAGCCAGGAACGGTGTTGGGCACACAGAGGGCGAAACCGGGAGCGGCAAGGGGTCGGGATCGGTGTTAAGGATGCAGAGTGCAAAGCTGATAATGACAAGGGGTTGAGAATGGCATTGATCACATGGAGTGCAAACCGTTAGGGCGAGAACTTCCTAGGATGATGGAGTCATCCTCTCGGTGCAAATTAAGAACCCAGGGCCCGGTAACGCACCTGGGACGGCATGGCCGCTATGTGTTTAGCCTGCTTGCTGCTTCATTATATGTTGTCGAAATAATGAACTGCTGTGATATTGTACAACTAAAATGTTATGCTATTGTGCTTATGTGTTGATATATTGCTATGATGTTGTGTTTATTTACTTATGTGGTATTACACTGCTATGATGTGATGTTGTTGTGCTGTGGTGCTATTGCATATTCTAATAACAGTTTGTAGATGGTTTATTGCCTTGAATTAAGTATTTATTTATTGTGATAAATTATAGTATGTTTTCCTTTGAGGCTCTCTTGCTGGGCTCTGGCTCACGGGTGCTTTGTGGTGCAGGTAAAGGCAAGGAAAAGATCGATCAACCATGAGTTAGAGGGCATGGAGTGGTGCATACATGATTGGCCTACCTTGCCGCCATGGCTGGGGTATTTTGAGGAGCTGGTTATAAATATTGATTTTGTCGCTTAGGCCGACTGTAAATATTTTCTGAATGGTATTTTTGGGATCCCAATGTAACACTTTTCATGATTTAAAGGAATGATCAACTTTTTTTCACCAAAATCTTATTTGAACGAGTTTATATTTTAATTGACTACACTTTTTAACCTAAAACCTCGATTAGCGAGTGATTAGCATGTTTTAAACTCATTTAGTAACAGCTCTAAGGAAGTACGGTGTTACAGGCGGGAACCCTTGTATGAAAGGTTCACGAAGCAGCCTCCCTCCTTTAAGGGTGGACTAGACCCACTGCGAGAAGAGCAATGGATGAACATGATTTCTTCAATTCTTGACATCATGATGATTTGAAGGGAATGAGAGGGTAGCTTGTGCCAGCTACATGTTTGGAGAGGATGCCCGCATTTGGTGGAATGCGGTAACTCGGTGAAGAAATGTCGCAACTATGACCTGGGAAGACATCAAAAACATTTTTAACAAGAAGTATTACAGTGTCGCAGTCTGAGCTGCAAAGGTTGATGAGTTTACTAACCTGACTCAGAACCAGGTGATGGTTACTGAGTATGCCTTGAGGTTTGATAGGTTGGAGAAGTCTGTGCAGGATTTGGTGCGGCACGAAGGGATAGGTTTGTTCGGGGATTGTAAGTTATGATCGCCCGTGAAGTTAAGATAACGTTGGATCCAGGGACTACAATGTATGCTTAGGTAGTGGACAAGGGCCTCACAGCTGAGGAGGCCGAGGATCAGATATGAAGAGAGCGTTGTTAGGTGTGATGCTTAGAGGACAACACCTCCTTTTTCCCGATCTAGTCGGGGTAGTGGCCCCAGTGAGCATAAGAGAAAGTCCCCAGACTCTTTCGTTCCTCCTAGCTCGTATAGGAGGGCATGGGGTGCGTTTAGCATCCGTTAGGGCGGGGGTGACAACTGGAGAAGTTTCTCAGTGTGTCCTCAATGTAGACGACGACATCAGAGAGAGTGCAGGATTAGGGCCTGCTTTATTTGTGGGAGTGTTAACCATTTGTAGAAGGACTGCCCACAAGCCAGGAAAGAGGAGCCGAAGCAGAGTGACAGTCTCGCTCTTGCCAGAGTATTCACCTTGTCCCAGACAGATGCTGAGCTAGCCCCTCAGTCAAGACAGGTCAGGTTTATAGTGCTGGTTCTTCTTTTATTGTATTGATTGATTCGGGGGCTACTCATTGATTTGTGTCTACTAGAGTGATAGATCAGCTGTGTAGACCTATTTATTTGTATGCTAGGGGATTTTAGACTTTGTTTCCAACTAGGGAACTGGTAGTCTCTGGGAGTTGGGTTAGAGCATTACCAGTAGAGATAGACAGTAGAGAGTTGTCTGTGGATCTGATTTAGTTGGCGATGGATGACTTCGATATGATCCTAGGGATGGATTGGTTATCGAAGTACGTGGCGATGATTGACTGCAAGTGCAGGACATTGACTATTGAACTAGAATGGTAGGCACCCTTTGTATATGTGGGGACTGTTTGTGGACCATGAGAACCTATGATTTTGGCACTTAAGGCTAGAGACCTGATGTAGGAAGGTTGCATAGGATTCCTAGCAAACATTGTGGATACCTCTAGATTTGTGTCGGTTGGACCGAGTGAGACCAGAATGGTATGTGAGTTTCCAGATTTATTTCCTGCAGACTTGCCAGTGTTTCCGCCACAGTGGGAGATCGAGTTTGTTATAGAGTTGGCGCTAGGGGCAGAGCCAATATCAACGACACCTTATAGAATGACTCCGGCAGAGTTTAAGGATTTGAAGATTCAGTGGTAGGAGTTATTAGACTTGGGGTTCATCAGACCGAGTTTGACGCCATTGGGGTTCTCCAATATTGTTCGTCAAGAATAAGGATGGATCTCTTAGGATGTGTATTGACTATAGGGAGTTGAACAAGTTGACTATTAAAAACAAGTACCCATTACCTAAGATTGATGACTTGTTTGACCAGCTACAGGGGAAGACGGTATTTTCTAAGATTGACCTTCAGTCAGGTTACCACCAGTTAAGGATTAAAGAGGAGGACATACCAAAGACCACTTTTTGCACGAGATATGGACACTATGAATTCTTGGTTATGTCCTTTTGATTAACCAACGCCCTAGCAACTTTTATGGATTTTATGAATAGGGTCTTCAAGGACTATTTGGATAAGTTTGTGATTGTGTTCATTGACGACATATTGGTGTCCTCTCAGTCAGAGATAGAGCACAATCACCATTTACGCCTAGTATTATAGCGGTTGAAAGAGCATAGGTTATATGCTAAGTTCTGCAAGTGCGAGTTTCAGCTACCGCAAGTTACATTTCTGGGCCTTATTGTCAGTAAGGAGGGCATTCTAGTTGACCCAAACAATATTGAAGTAGTGAGAGATTGGCCTAGACCAAGCAATGTACCAGAAGTTAGGAGCTTTCTGGGATTGGCAGGGTATTATCGGCGGTTCATTGAGGGGTTCTCCGGAACAGCCACACCGTTGACTGAATTGATGCGAAAGAAGACTAAGTATATGTGTACAGATAGGTGTGAAAACAACTTCAAGGAATTGAAGCGGCGACTGATCACTGCTTCAGTATTGAATCTGCCATCAGACAATGAGAACTTTGTGGTTTATTGTGATGCTTCCAGACAGGGTTTGGGGTGTGTACTGATGCAAACTAGAAAAGTGATAGCTTACGCATCGAGACAGCTCAAGGAGTATGAGCAGAGATATCCCACGCATGATCTAGAGTTGGCAGCGGTGGTATTTGCACTTAAGGTTTGGAGACATTATCTATATGGTGAGAAGTGTGAACTATACACCGACCATAAGAGTTTGAAGTACTTCTTTACTTAGAGGGATCTGAATATGTGCCAGAGACGGTGGGTGGAACTGGCAAAGGATTATGATTGTAATATCCTATACCATCCTGGCAAGGTTAATGTAGTGCCCGATGCATTGAGTCGGAAGGGCCAAGGACAATTGTTTAGTTCGAGGCAGATATCTGGTGAGTTAGCTGAGGAGATGACTATAGAGGGTATAGAGTTGGTGGTTGGTCGGTTAGCCAACATCACTCTTCAGTCTACACTCCTTGAGAGGATCAAGGTAGCGCAGGGGGAGGATCCCCAGTTGAGAGGGCACAAAGAGAGTGTCTTAGTCGGAGCGGCTAAGGACTTCTCTATTTCGAAGATGGGACTACTGATGTACAAGGGTCGGATCTATGTTCTGATGGATTCTGATATCCGGCGAAAGATCTTGGATGAATCTCATACCACTCCCTATTCTTTACATGCAGGTACGATGAAGATGTACAAAGATTTGAGAACCTTGTATTGCTGGTTGGGAATGAAGAGGGACGTGGTGGACTATGTGACCAAGTGCTTAACTTGGCAACAGGTAAAGGCTGAACTTGAGAGGCCAGTAAGGTTATTACAGCCTCTAAGGATTCTAGAGTGGAAGGGGGAGGATATCACCATGGACTTCGTGGTTGGTTTGCCAAAGACCATGGGAAAACATGATTAAGTGTGGGTGATTGTGGATAGGTATACCAATTCCACCCACTTTTTTCCTGTGAGGACGACTTATACTGTGGAGCAGTTTGCTGAGTTGTATTTGAAGGAAATTGTTCAAATTCATGGGTCTCCGAGGTCGATAGTATCCAACAGGAGATGTTACGAGCACGCAATTGCGGTTTAGTACCGCTTATCATCCTCAGACAGATGGACAGCCTGAGAGGACGATTCAAATACTGGAGGATATGTTACGAGCCAGTGTGCTAGATTTTGGGGGATCTTGGAGTAAGTAACTTCCTTTGATTGAGTTTTAATACAACAACAGTTACCAGGTGACTATCAGAGTGGCTCCGTATGAGATGTTATATGGGAGGAAGTGAAACTCACCTATCCATTGGGGTGAGACGGGTGAGAGAAGATACTTGGGTCCTAAGATGGTTCAGAGGACCAATGAAGCGATTGCAAAAATTAGAGATCGAATGGTCGCCTCCAAGAGTCGCTAGAAGAGCTACTCAGACTTGAAATGCAGGAGTGTAGAGTTTCAAGTCGGTGACCATGTGTTTCTCATGGTTTCTCCCACGAGAGGAGTGAAACAGTTTGGTGTTCGGGGAAAGATGAGCCCTAGGTTTGTGGGCCCCTTCGAGATTCTGGAATTGGTTGGAGAGGTAACTTACAGATTGGCGATGCCTCCAGCTCTATTAGGGGTTGATGATGTATTTCACGTGTCCATGCTCCAGAAGTATGCATTAGATTCTACGCACATGCTGAGCTATGAGAACTTGGAGTAGGACCAGGATTTGTCTTATGAGGAGAAGCCAGTTCAGATTCTCAACAAGAAGGATAAAGTCTTGCAAAACAAGACCATCGCCTTGGTAAAAGTACTGTAGAGAAACAACAAGATAGAAGAGGAAACATGGGAGCTTCAGTCAGATATGCGGGATTGGTATCCCGAGTTATTTAGGTAATTTTGAGGACAAAATCTCTATAAGGAGGGGATAGTTGTAGCTTCCCAAAAATGATAAGAAGGCTTAGGGCCTTAATTAGCATGCCTGGAGGGCAATAATTGATTTATTGTATTAATATGTGAATTTGATCAGTATGTGACTAGAAATGCATGTTTAGGTTAATTAAATATGCATGTGGGCCCCATTTGGTTGTTGGGGGCATGTTTGTAATTTTAGCGCGCATAGGGCCATAAATGCAATATTTGTGTATATTGTGATTGACACCACGTGTGAGGGGTGATATATTTGTGATACACGATCCGAGAAAGTCCAAGGGAGCGGTTCAGCTAGAAAGCCACAACAGAGTCAAATGCTCGGTCCGGGAAGAGCCTAGGGTTATTTTGGGTACATAATATGTGTTTTGAATTTATATTGAGTAACACGTAGTTGTTTGGTAGTTATTGGACATATCGGGATTAAACATGAATTTATAGGAATAATTGGGGACTTAACGGGATTATGCAAATGACTGAAATGCCATTGGAGGCACTAAAGGGGTGAGGTTAGGCTGAGGGGCAATTTAGACCATTTGGCAAATGGATATACACTGGTGTATGGGGTTGTTTATGGGCTTGATGTGTTGGTTAGGGTATGTGTATATGGAATACAGGTCAATTATGAGCTTAAGAGATGTTTGAATTGTGAAAGTGGAGGTTTCGACACGAGGAAAATGCAGGAAAAATGGAGGTTTTCAGGGTTTGGGGGTGCGAGTCGCAGCCCGGGTGTGGATGGAAGCTTGGGGAGGCCTCTATCTCTCTGCAGGGAGGCATTGTGCCTTTGTTTTGGGGCTCGCCGCAGCCCTTAAGGGGCTGGGCCGAGGCCCTAATTCATTATTTTGGCCTTTTGTTTGTTCTAGGTTTGGGAACCCAAAAGATAGGGCTCGGGATGGATTTTATCACCTGGATTGATTGAATCCAAGGTCCCGAAGACTGGAATTACAGTCGAAAGTTATTTAATGGATTAGAGCTTGATGGATAGCTTTTGTCAATGTGTTGTGACTAGGTTTTCAGCGAGACTCAAACTAGAGGACTGTGCTCGGGATTGCGGTGCTTAGGATGCTTAGGACACAGGTAAGAAAACTGTTGTACCCATAGAGCAGGGCATGGCCCTATAGTCGATATTGCAGGGCACGACCCTGTGTGATTGAATTGCAGGGCGTAGCCCTATTTTCAAAGTTTGTATTTATTTAAGTATTTGTTGATTGTATGCTATGTATTGTACATATTTATGAATGAATGGTGAAGGCCAAGAACGACGTAGGACAAGAACGGCAAGAAGTCGAGTACGGCAAAGGGCAACGAATGACGTTCAGCACGTGGAATACAAGGCCGAGTACGGAAAGAGGTCGAGTACGAAAAGGGGCTGGAAGCATCGTTGAGCACGCGGATTGAAAGCTGCTAGGGTGAGACCCTTCACGGATGCATGAGTCATCGTCATGGTGTAGACCGCGAACCCAGGGTCCGGTAAAGAGCCTGGATGGCTTAGCCGCTATGTGTTAAGACTGTTGTCTGCTTTGTTATATGTTGATTGATAGATATGCATATGTTAGTTGTTTGTGTTGAGTTTTCTTCCTGGCCTTCAGCTAACGGGTGCTCTATGGTGTAGGTAAGTGCAAGGGAAAGGTCGGCCAACCATGAGTACAGAGAGTGTGAAGCGACGTGTACATGTTCGGCCTGCCTGGCTACCACGGCTAGGGGTATTTTTGGGAAATGTGATGTATTAAATTACATTTTTGCACCTAGTCGACCTTAGTTATATTTTGAGTTGTAAATATTTTCTAAACACTGTTTGGTATCCCAACTGGAAAACTTTCGGACATTTCAATGAATATCCAAATATTTTGTTTTTAATGACTGGAAACAGGTTTTGTCTCAACTTAGCTACACTTTTAACCTAAACCTCAATTAGCGAGTGATTAGCACACTTTAAACTCCCTTAGTAATGACTCTAAGGAAGTAGAGCGTTACACTTACCCTTGCCCTTACCTGAACCATAGAGAATCCGTGAGCCAAGGCCCAGTAAGAAAACTCCACAACATAGCATATAGCAACTTATTTAAATAAGTGCATAATTAAAAAAACATAGCAAACAATTCACAACAGCGCCCTAAGCCTATAAGGGTGCATTATCGGGAACCAAGTTCACGGTCCTAACTGAGAAGGTGAAGAAAACACCCTAAATAGCCATGCCATGACGACATGCATTCAGCATGCTTATCGCTGATTGCGGCCCTTGCCAACCCGACCCTAGCTGATCCTTGCCTTTTCCGATCCTAGACTTTGTTGATCCGTCACAAACATAAACATGACATAATAATTACAAAAATTTATACATAACACCAAGCACAGATAATTGGGCCATGCCCTGCTCTGCGGGCACAAATAGTATTCTTACCTTGAGTCCCTAGCTGACAATACAAGGCGATCCCAAGCACAATCCCTAATCTCGAGCCTTAGCTGTAAAACCTAGTCACAATGTAATAATAAATATCCATCACAACCTAAACCAATTAAAAGTTTCGTAATAATATACTAGTCTCCAGGACCTCGAATTCTACTAAATCGAGTTGTAGAATCCTTCCGAGCCCTTAAGTTTGAGTTCCTGAGCCTAAAAAACCTAATGGGACAACATTTTCCATTTGAGACACGACCCTTAGGAAGTCAGAGAGCAAACTTAGAATTTTCTCTGGACACGCTCCACAGCGTGCCTTGCCCAATGTAACAACCCAAAATCGCTAATAAGGCTTAAGGGCCTTTATTAGCGTGCCAGGAGGGCATGATAGGATTTATGTGTGATTTGATGAGTTAAATGCATGATTATGATTTAATGCATGTTGTATGACTATTTGTTTATCTGAGATGCATGACTATGTATATTAGTATGCATGTAGGCCCGGATCGTGTTAGAAGGGCATAATTGTAATTTTAGCCCGCTGAGGGCATATATGTGATAATTGTATTCCGTGAATTGTACCACGTGAGTGTGGTGTTACTATTGTGATGCATGTGCCGAGACGGTCCTAGAGAGCAATTTAACTTAAGAGTCACAACGGGATTTCTATACCCTGCTCGGGAGGAGCCTAGGGGTACTTTGGGAATTTTTGTGGTTAAGTTGAGATTTAGCGGGTAGTGGTTATTGGTGATTGAGTAACCTGGGTAACCATTAGTTACTGCTGAGAGTAACAAGTTAGGTGAAAGAAATGGTAGAAATGCAATATAGGAAAAAGGACTAGAGTGCCCTTAAGGTGTAGTTAGCAAAGGGTTTTGATGAAGGGGTAAAATGGTAATTTGGCTGGGAAATTGATATATTGCAGCTGGGTATTAAGGGGTACACGGTTTGGGGGCTTGGTCATTTGATGCTTTGATAAATTGAAGAGAAGAAAAAGGAGAAGGAAAGGCTAGGGCATGAAGATGGAGAAGGGAGCTGAAACTTGAAGACTTAGGAGATGAACCAAGGAAGCTTAAGGTGGGATTCTTCATTCAAGGTAAGGTTCTATGCAATTTTAAGATTTGTTTCTGTTGTGGTTTAGGAATTTGAAGCATGGTTTAAGCTTTTCATGCTTTGGGTTATGTTTTTGGTTTAAGGGTTTAGATTTCTTAAGTTGAGATCAATTGGGTGGATTTTGAGTATGATTGTGTTATTGAGTTGGGTTATGATGTTTATGGGTTGATGTATGGTCTATTTGAAGTTTGAAATTGATTTTGGGGTTTGGGTGTTGGTTTGGTATGATTTGGGAAGGTTTTAGCTCGGTGAAAACGCAAGGGAAAACCCAGAAATCTGGGTTCGCGTATGAGCGCCGCGACCCTGTTCTTGGGCGCCGCGGCGCGAGGATGCTTCAGGATGGAGGCCAAGCAGCTGGGTGCCGCGGCCCTTGAGGGGAGTGCCGCGGCCCTAGGCCATTTTGGCAGGAGAAAATTCTGGTTTTTAGGGCTTTTTCTCGGGGACTCGGGGGATGGTTCCAATGTATCATTTTAGGGAATTAGAGGTCCCGAGAGTGTTGGATTGGAGCCGGGAAGTGGTTTTGGGTTGATTAGTATTAAAGGATGTTTCATGTGTATGTTGTGACTAGGTTATTGGAGAGGACCGTGCTCGCGGCTTTAGTGCATCAGGAGGCTCGGAATACGGGTAAGAAAACTATAACACCCGTAGGATAGGGCATGGGCCCATAGTGTGATTGCCGGGCATGGCCCTATATTGCATGTTGCATGATGAGATGATTGTCGGGCATGGGCCTATATTGCATGATGCATGATGAGATGATTGCCGGGCATGGCCCTATATTGCATTACATGTTAGGGTGCAGATTTAAATAAATTGGCATTTGTTTGAATGTTGCTTGATTTATGCAATATATGATTATAATGAAATGAACGGCAAGGGCCGAGTGCGGCGTAGGCCGGGTACGGCAGCGGAGCCGGAAGTAACACTTAGCACATGGGATGCTATAGTCAGGGCAGGGCCCGGTGGATACATGTGTTATCCTTGCGGTGAGAACCGATACCCCAGGCTTCGGTAAGGCTTCTGGGGCGGCATGGCCATGTTTTCTTAGTCTAATGGTTGACTTGTTTATCTGTGGACTATGTGATATGATTAACTGTATATTTGCATATGTTATGTTCTGCATGAGTTTTCTTGCTGGGCTTCGGCTCACGGGTGCTCCGTGTTGCAGGAAAGGGCAAAGACTGAGTCAACCAACCATGAGTACGGAGAGCGTGAAGCGACTCGTACATGTTTTGCCTGCCCGACTGCTTTGGTTGGGAGTTTATTCGAAAATGGCTGTAATAATCTATGATTTTTATGATTAATCAACTGTAAACTTATTTCAAGATGTAAATGGTTTTCAAACCTTATTTTGGGATCCCAAATGTTTAATACTAGAAGTTTTATTGAAACAACGCGTTTTTTTAAGATTAGAGCCTTAACTTTTAATTAGTCACACTTTTGTTTCAAAACCTCGGTTAGCGAGTTCATTGCACACTGTTTCGTCTTAAAACTCACTTAGTAACGGCTCTAAGGTAGTAGGGCGTTACACCCAACGTCGCGATGCTAAGGCGATTCAGTGGATCCCCTTGGCCCTATGAGTTCATGCTGGTCGCGCCTCTCAAGAACAACGCTGTGGTGCGACCCCACGAAAATAGTTTTTCCCAATGTTTTAAGATTTCTATACAACACAAAAATCATTCCAAACATGCTCTAAGGCCAGAATTATGTCCCAAAATATCTTCACTACACTTAGAGCAGTACATAAACCCAAAAACTTAACAAAAAATCTCATCAAAATTTAAACTTAATTGAGTTCAAAATTCAAAACACTAAAAAAAATAGACCCATAACTTAATCAAATTAAGGTTTAAAGCTTACCCCAACTATGAATTGCGACCATGAACTATTCCATGCTGCAATCCCTACTTCAACCCACAAATTCCCAAGCTCCTTCCCATCCAAAGATGAAAACCCACCAAGACACCAAGAAGAGAAAAGAAAAACTAGAGGGAGAGTGAGGGGCTGAGTTCCTTCTGTTTTTTTGTTTCTAGACTCCTAAGCTGCTAAGCCTAAGTCTATTCCTTGGAACCAAAATGACCAAAGTGCCCCTAGTTCAACTCTTAGCCCTTTAACACCTCCACATGCATATTTAATACACCTAAACATTTATATCTAGTCATATCATGTCATAAGTGAAGCAATCAAATAATGATGCACATATATCATGATTATTCACGTATTAAAATAATTAAATCAATTATTGCCCTCCTGACCCGCTAATCAAGGCACCAAGCCTTATTAGTTAATTTGGGGCGTTACAGTATTGACCTCTCCAAGGTCCTTCATCTTGAATTTTGAAGATAGAAACCTCTTTGGTTCTATTATTCCTCTCACATCATTATTCAAAATCAACATATCATCTACATAAAGATATAAATATGACATATTCATCACAAGTCTTATAGTATAAGCTCTTGGCCGCGTTATTGTGTCTAAACCCATCTGAAACAATGACTCTATCAAACTTCTCATGCCATTGTTTTGGAACTTGTTTCAAATTATATAATGATTTGACAAGTCTACAAAGTTTAGGTTTGTTTTCTTGAAGAACAAAATCCTACGGTTGTTCCATATAGACCCTTTTCTTGAGATCTCGATTTAGGAATGTCGTTTTGACATCTATTTGGTGAATGTAAAGGTTATATATAGATAATAAGGAAAATAAAAATCTAATAGAAGAGTTTCTTGCCACTAGTGCATATTATTCAAAGTAATCTATTACCTAATTTTGTTTAAATCCCTTGGCTACTAATGTTTATATGGTGTCATCGTTATGATATTTCGTTCTGGATACTCATTTGCACCCAATTAGTTTAGACCCTTTTGGTAGGAAAACAAATTCCCAAGTGTGGTTAGACATAATTGAAGCTATTTTAAAATTTATTGCCTCTTTGCAAAATGAGGAGTCTCTTGAGGACATAGATTCTTTTTCTTTTTTTTTTGGAATATCTTCTAATTGAAATGCTATTGGATATTGCCAAGTAAATTTCTCATTATTTTCTCTATAAGATATAATGTCTCTACTAGAGAGCATTTCTCACTTGATCCCAAGTCTTTGAGAATTTGGCCTTTTTTAGGCAATAAAGGTTGCTCACGGACTATTTTAGGAGTCTCCACCTATGGCTCTCTAATTTGAATAGGTTCATTTGGTTTGTTTTCATCATATGACATGTTCTGAAAGAACTCAACCTCTTTTGATTCAATCACAACATTAGACTCCAAGTCTAACATTCTATAAACTTTTCTATTTGAGCCATTGCCCACAAATGCACATCTTATAGCCCTTGGATCCTACTTGGTCCTTTTAGGATCCATGCTCTTGCAATAAACAAGACATCCCCATTCATTAAGATGACCAATATTTGGTTTCCTTCTTTTCCATAACTCATATGGAGATACATTTTTTTTCATCATGGGAATACGATTCAAATTATGACATGCGAATAACAAAGATTCACCCACAAATTAAAACTCAATTTTGATTGTAATAGCATAACATTAATCATTTCAAGTAATATTTTATTTTTCTGTTGTGCTATTGCATTTGGTTGTGGAGTATATGGGGTGGTTCATTCATGTTTTATTCTATGCTCTTTACAAAAGAAGTTGAAATCATTTAAAAAAATATACACCATCCTTATCACTTCTAAGCACTTTTATTTTCCTTTTTAATTGATTTTCAACTTTCTCTTTGTAACCATTAACACATTAAATGTTTCATCTTTGTTCTTAAGGAAATATACAATTGTGAACCTAGAGAAATCGCCTATGAAAGTAATAAAATATCTACTTCCTCCTTAAGTCAACATGCCATTTAGTTAACATAACTCACTCTCTGTCAAATCTAATAATTTAGAATTTCTTTCTACACTTGGAAAATGTTTATTAACAATATTTGATTTTACACATAGTTCACACTTATCACGCTCAACATTATCACAATTAATAAATCCACATTTAATAGGTCTTTTAATTGTGATAAATCCTATATGTGCAAGTCCAACATGCCACAAAGTAATAGAATTTTACTCAAGCATATAACGAAAAGAATTAGAGGCTTTATTATTTATATCATCAATTGAAGTACAAAGTTTAAACACGCCATCACAAGCATATCCCTTCCCTTCAAAGTAAGCATGTAAAAATCTATCACAACCTTGATTCCCGATTTACCAAGCAAATTGCGGTGACAAGGTTTCTACTCATTTTTGGTACATACAAAACATTGGTGAGTAGAACCTTCTTGTCTGAAGTGAAGAATATATCAATTGTTCAATTTTCTTCATCCTTCAACCTTTTCTCATTGCCCATTTGCATTTAATGCAATTCCATTAATGTCTCAAAGGTCTTGAATAAAGATCTATCATAAGAAACATGGATTGTAGAACTGGTATCATACCACCATCCATTTACCTTTCCATGAATGGCATTTATCTTATAACATTTTGCAACTAACTCTTCTTCAATTGAATTAACCCTTGCCTCCTTATTGAGATCCCTCTTAAACTTACAATCCCTTGCAAAATCACCACTCTTGTCACACACAAAGCAAGGTCCTTTGGAACTCTTGAATTGATCTTAATTTTTCTTAGGCCCCAAGGGTTTGTAACTATTGCCTTTATTCTTCCTAATTCCTTTGCCTTTGTTGTTGTTGGGAGGTTTAGCCATCACATTGGCTTTAGAAGTCTCTCCATTAGACTCTTCCATGTTTTTATCTATTGAATGGTATTCCTCCTCAATCCACAAGCGTCTAACAATTTCCACCAAGGAAATGTCCTCATTCTTGTGGAGGATTTTCTTTCTATAGCCCCTCCAAGATAGCGGCAACTTAGATCGTACCAACAAGGATTTATTCTGGTAATACAATAATAATGGTAGACAATTATTTAGAATAATTAGTAATTTATAAATTTTTGGTATAAGAGGTTTCATATCATTCAACTTAAATTCCATATATTGAGTAATAAATAATCTCTTTGTACCTTCTTCTTCTAATTTGTACTTATTCTCGAATGTTTCCCAAATCTTATTAGCATTCTTCGTGTTTGTGTAGAGATCATATAACTTGTCTGATAAAGCATTGAGAATGTGACCCTATAGATAAGTTCATCTTCTTCGCGTTTCTTCATTTCTCTGATGACTTCTTGAGTGTCATCCTCTTTAGCAGGTTCTATGGCCTTTAGATCCTTATCTAGGACGTAGAACGCCTTGAGAGAAGTTATCAAAAACCTAATCTTGTCATGCCAACGAAAAAAGTTAGTTCAATCAAATCTATCCAATCTAACAAAGTCTTATATCATGAAACCTCGCCTCGATGGTCTGGCGGCCCCTCGCGCATGCATCTCGCAGCCCACAAGCAACCTCACCTCGATGGTCTCACGACCGCTCGTGCATTCGTCCCACAGCCCATAAGCAACCTCGCCTCGATGGTCTCGCGGCCCCTCGTGCATGTGTCCCGCAGCCCCTAAGAAACCTCGCCTCGATGGTCTCACGGCCCTCGACCATGCGTCCCGTGGCCCCAAGGCAACCTCGCCTCGATGGTCTAGTGGCCCCTCGCACATGCGTCTCGTGGCCTGCAAGTAACCTCGCCTCGATGGTCTTGCGACCCCTCGTGCATGCGTCCCGCACCGCCAAGCAACCTTGCCTCGCTAGTCTTGCGGCCCTGGAGCATGCATCCCGCTGCCCCAAAGCAACCGCACCTCGATGGTCTCGCGGCCCCTTGCGCATGCGTCTTGCGGCCCCCAAGCAACCTCGACTCGATGGTCTTGCGCCCCCCCGTGCCTGCGCCTCGCGCATGGGCACCACGGGGCATTGGTATTGTGATGTGAGATCACCGACTTATGCATGGGCATCAAGTTGTATCGCATTGAAGAGGCTTTATCTCTCCCTGAGATAAGCGCCATTAATGGGGGACCTCTCTCCCTGTGGGTCTCACGGGATGTCAAGCCTAGGACCTCTTTAACACGCGTTAAAGGAATGATAGGGAAGGCCTCACAATGATCTGGTACAAAGTCAGAAGAGGTACAAAGTGTGTTTGCAAACCAAAGAGGAGTTATTGTAACGACCCCAAATTCGGTATTAAGGCTTAGGGCCTGAGATAGCGTGCCTGGAGGGCATAATGGAATTCTGTGTGGGTCTTAATGGGTTTTATGCATGATTATGATTTAGTGCACGTTTTATGATTATGTGATTAATTGTGGTGCATGATTATGAGAATTAATATGCATGTAGACCTGATTAAGCATATTTGTAATTTGGCCATGTTGGGCATGTTTATGTTGATACCTGTGATCTATGACTCGAGACGATCCTAGAACGAGCGGGTTAGCGGAAAGTCAAAGCGGGAACCTGTACCAGGCTTGGGTTAAGCCTGGGGAGTTAATCGAGAATTTGGGAATGTATTTGGTGATTTATTAGGCATTGGGTAGCGAACGGGAATAATTAGGAACACTTGAGGAATTAGTGGGAATTTGGGTATTATGACTAAAATGCCCTTTATGGACATAAAGGCTTAGAATTTGTAAGAGAGGGTATTTTGGTCATTAGGCTTGCAAGAGATAAAATAAAGAAGGCCTTTATACTTAGTGGATTTAGTAGAGAAAATTATAAGCTGAAAAGAAAGAAAGAAAGAAGAGAAAAGGAAGAGAGGGAAAGCTGAAGGGTTGGCTTGGAAGATTTGGTTTGTGGTTCTCCCACCCTTCTTCTTTGATTTTCTTGAGGTGAAGCTCAGTGGTAAGCTAGGTTTGTGGATTTGCATGGGATTAGCAAGATCAAATCTGAGATTGAGGTAAGTTCTTGAGGTTTTCGGTTTTAGGGTTTTGCTAGTTTTGAACTGTGTTTTTGAGCTAAATGGATGGGGTTTTTGGGGAAAACAGGTCAAGGTTGTGAAGGTGCAAGCCAAGGAGGTCTAGGGTTCAGTTCAAGGTCGAAATTCCACCCACGGTATGATTTCTAAGACCCTATCCTTGTTGTTTGATTGATTTTTCTGGTTTTGGGGTTCATTGGGTTAGATTTTGAGTTGTGGGTTGCTTGAGCTTGGGATTGAGTTCTTGGGGTGCTTGGGATGAGTGTGTGGTGTATATATGTTTGTTTTTGGGCTTGGGAAAGAGTTGGACAAGTTTGGGTTCGAAATGGGGGAAGAAAATCGCAAGATGCGATTTTTGGTTTTTCTGTGCTGCAACTAGCGCTACAGCGCTAGGCAGGGGGCGCTGTAGCGCTAGCCCCTGTCTGGTGTGGCTGGTTCTGCTTGTAGCGCTACAGCGCTACCTTTTGAGCGCTGTAGCGCTGCACTGTTCACAGAGGGGATTTTTGGGCTTTTGTGAAGAGATTTTGACCTAGGGTTCGGGGCTCGATTCCGCCACTTTGTTTTGGGGATTTAGGACTTCCCGGGGGGCTCGGGATTAGTCCCGAGGCTAGGTTTTGGACTTGAGGATTGGTGATGACTTTGACTTGTGGATTTTGCTTAGGTAAGCGCTAGGGCTCGGGTAAGATCGTGCTCAAGGAGTCTGGTTGATCAAGGCTACTGAATCTAAAGGTAAGAAAACCGTAACACCCGAGTTTAGGGCATGGCCCCACTGTGTGATTGTTGGGCACGGCCCTAGTTTGTATTGTGTGCAAATGTGTAATCTTAGATAAACTATTGTATGTTTGAATGGTTATTTCATAATGTATGATATGTGTGATTGTAATTGAATGAACGGCAAGGCCGAGAGCGGCAAGGGCCGGGTACGGCAGTGGGGCCGGAAGCAATGCTCAGCACATGGGATGCTAAAGCGAGGGTGGGACCCAAGGGATACATGAGTTATCCTACGATAATGACCAAGACCCCAAGCTTTGGTAAGGCCTCTGGGGCGGCATGGCCGTGCTTGTTTAAATGGATGATTTTCTTATTTATCAGTGAATTATGCCAGCGATATTATTTGCATATGTTATGTGCTATTTGGGTTTTCTTGCTGGGCTTCGGCTCACGGGTGCTCCGTGTGGCAGGTAAAAGCAAGGAGTCAGTCAACCGACCATGAGTATGGAGAGCGTGGGAGCGGCGCGTACATGTTCGGCCTGCCCGACTGCTTTGGTTGGGGGCATTTTGTATAGGCTGTATTAAATCATTCTTTTGATAACTGGTTAAGTGTAAACCTATTTTTGAGTTGTAAATATTTTGTAAACCTTATTTTGGGATCCCAGATGCTTTATATTTAACGTTTTAATGAAGTTAAACATTTTCAAAGAGTACAGCCTTAAATTTCTGATTTATCCACACTTTTGGTTTTAGAAACCACTTAGAGTCAGTCAAAAGCACGATTTCTAATTTAAACTCACTAAGTAACGGCTCTAAGGTAGTAGGGCGTTACAGTTATAGTACGAGCACGATGTACATGCCAGACAAGTAGTGGTCATACGAGTAAGGTACCTGTTGTGGTCCTCACCAGCCAATCTCTAACATCCATATCATACTTGTAGTGGTGGTACACATTAGTATGAAGAGTGGAGGCACTACTTGCACGCCTCTGACCCTATACCAGAGCTGATAACACAACCTCCTACACAACTACGTCTAGTGCCACCATCCTAACAATGTACTTATGTATTATTTTGTCCCCCGGGACCACAATGTATCAGGAGCCATTAGAGCTCCGCTATAAATAGACCTTCACCCTTCCAGCATAGGGGTTGTAAAATTCATTGTATACTAAGGCTATTAAGCAATACACGAATGTTGACTCCCTTGTTGATCTGTGTTTATTTTTCCTTAAGCTTATTCTAAGCTCATATCTAGCCATATCCATACTTACCTTTGAGTTTTTTGACATAACATTGTTGATGAGTTCTCACCGTCAACAATACTATTCTCAATAAGAAGACTCAGATTATTATGGAAATGTTTCCATAGAATTTTGTCAACTAAATCTAAGAAGAGAATTCGTTTCTTTTAGCACTTGAGATGGAATTGTTTGAAAATAAAATTGATGAACATCCCAGCTTCTATGTAGTTTAATGGTTAAAATCCATCGTAGACCACGAGTTCAATGGTCAAGCTTCTCTTAGATTTTTTTTAAAAAAAATCTAATTACATATTGATCTTTGTAATTATTTTCTCAATCAATTTAAATTCACTTAATTCTTTACGGATGAAAAATTAATTAATTCTAAAAAACTAAAAAGATTCTTAAGAAAATATCATATAGGTCTATTTTTTGAGAATTGGTCAAGAAAATACACTTGAATGCCGAATTTTAATAACAAGGCCTAGGGTTGAAATTTTTCTAAGAACATAGCATACCGTGTTATGGTTTAAATCGTGTATTGACTTTTATACCTTACTAGCTATTCTAATATGACCATAATGCCCAAAGTAGTTTAACTACAATATTGGCTAAACGGGACACGACTATCCGTTGTATTAGAGACAAGTGCGGGATTGAAAACTCTTAAAGCCAAACAGTAAAACCATAAGTTTCATAAAGAAGAGTGGATGAAAAGAAGATCTAAACCATCAAGAATAGAACTTAATGAAAACCTTAACTTTCAAGGAAATTCAAACACCTAACCAAAAGCCATTATAACAAGGTAGGAATTAAAGTAAAAGAAAAGAATAAGAGGAACTGTGATGAACAAAACTTGAGGATTGAGAGTACCTTAGACAGCTTAGAACTTCGATCTACACCTCAATAACGAAATCACACTCTAGCTTACTTCCCAAGTGTTTAGAAAAGCTTGTATTTGAAAGATTTTGACCCCAAAACATTAGTCTTTCTCTCTAAAACGACCCAAAATCAC
The DNA here is from genome assembly GCF_963169125.1 of Humulus lupulus. NCBI lineage: Eukaryota > Viridiplantae > Streptophyta > Magnoliopsida > Rosales > Cannabaceae > Humulus > Humulus lupulus. Next base: position 78,463,028 of record NC_084801.1, read on the forward strand.
AAATAAGGCTTAAGGGCCTTGATTAGTGTGCCGGGAGGGCACGATTGGTTTATGTGTGAATTAAGTAGTTTAATGTGTGATTCTGTGATAAGCATACTTGTATGGTTATATGAATATATGAAATGCATGCCTGCAAGAATTTTTATGCATGTAGGCCTTATTTAGCTTAAAGGGGTATATTTGTAATTTTAGCCTTAAGGGCATAAATGTGATTATATGTTATAATTGTGAGGACCACATTATTATGTGGGTATATCTGCAGGATGCGACTTGAGGCGAGCCTAGGGAGCTAGTTAGCGAGAAAGTCACAGCGGGAACCAATAGTTGGCTCGAGGCGAGTCAAGGGGTATTTTGGGTATTGGGTGATTGTCTGGGTTATCGGGTTATGAAAATAAATAATTGGAGATATATTAAGGTTAGGAAGCCTAGGTGCGAATACTGGGGAATTTTACCATTTTTCCCTCGGGGACATTTTTGGTACCCCGAGCCTCGCGATTGATTTAGTCAACTAAGGATAGACTAAGTAAAATTAAGAAAATAGTTTGACCCTTTTTCTTTCTCTCAGCTTATTCCCATCAGTTCTTTCATTCTCTCAAAGAAGCTAGTGGAACCAAAGGAAAAGCTTGGCTGGAACTCAGGAAATTTGAGCTGGGACATTGGAGATTAGTTCAGGGTTAGCAGGAGGATCTAATCAAGGATTGAGGTAAGTTTTGAGTTACATCTTTGGCTATTTGATTCTATAGTTGTGGCTGGATTCTAAGAGTTCCTGGGTTTTGAATTTAAGGTTGAGTCAAGGCAGAAGACTTGGGGGATTAGCTCAGAAATTTCTTGGAGGATTAGTTCTTCAGGAAAGGTAAGCTTGCAATGTAGTTTAGTATTTGAATTTTGTGTTTTCTGGGCGGGTTTTGGTGTTCTTGAGCTTATGGGTTTCATAAATTAAATTATAATTTTAGTGAGCTTTTAAGTTAGGTTTCAGCTGGGTTTTGCTGCTGGAAGCATGTTAGAAAGTTTATGATAATTTAATTGTGTTATTGGGATGGTTTATGGTGGATTTGAGTGAGGTATGGGTGTTAAAAATTGTGGTTTTTCTGGATTCGAAGGGCTGGGCCACGGCACAATTCTTGGTGTGCCGCGACCCTATGGAGCAAAGAGGATCCAAGAGTGCTTGGAGGTAGAGGCGGGCCGTGACGCCTCAAGGGAGCATCGCGACGCGTGTGTGGTTTTCCAGGGAGGTCAAGCCTCTGATTTTGAGGCGAGTCGCTGCAAGGGTTCATAGGGCCGCGACACTTAAGGGGATTTTGGGCCTTTTGGAGATTTTAAGCGCGGGAACCTAACCTAGAGTGCTCGAGATCGATTCCACTACTGTGTTTGGTGGAATTCGATGTCCCAAAGGTTAGAACCTTATTCGAAAACCTTTATACAATTATTAATGGAATCCCTTATCTTGGTTGTGACTAGGTGTAAGCTAAGGCTCGGGAAACGGAACGTGCTCGTAGGGCATCTATTGTATCTAGAGTACTTGGAAATTAAAGGTAAGAAAACTGCACCTGCACCCTGTTGTGAATTTACAATGGGACAAAGGGTTCCCTGTTTTGTATGCATTACGAAGAGTGGTATTATGCCATGTGAATAATAAACAAACAGCCTAAGAGTGCTGGAGTTTACATTCACTAAGCTTGGTTTAAGCGGACCGGAGTCAGTGGGATAAATAGAGGGTGCGACCTAAGGGTGTCGACCTTGATTATCGTGTGATTTGGTTATCATTGTTGATTGATGAATTTATCATGCTGAATAGCTGAATATTGGTTTGTAGACTCTCTGGTTATGTCTATGGACTATGTGATTAATGTGGGATGTTGGTGTATGAACATGCTTAATGAGTTATTCAATTATTATCATTATTTGTGCTATAATGTTATATTTTCTTGCTGGGCCCTGGCTCACGGGTGCTACGTGGTGCAGGTAAAGGCAAGGGTAAGCTTGATCAGCCCTGAAATGGAGAACTTTCGAGGTGGAATGTACATGACTAGCTACTCAGCCGCCACGGTTGAGGGTGGGACAGAAACAGGAGGACAATAAATATTTGTTTTGCCCTTAGAGTGGCTAGTGGTTGTTTTTACTATGGAAATTTTTTAAACCGACTTTCAAATGTTATTCCTTTTGGGATCCCTTGTGCTCCACGTTTAATTAAATGAAATGTATCTTTTATGACCAAAACCTTTTTAACCTTAGTTCATTAATGATTTTAGTGACACATTTTCAACTAAATGATTTGATTTGCAAGTCCTGCACTGTTATAAATAGATAGTGTAACGGTCTTGGCTATCCAGGGCATTACAACTTGGTATCAGAGCATCCTAGGTTTAAGGGTTCCTGAAGACCGGCTGGACATGTACATTCGCTGCTAGAGACAAGCTCGATTTAGGGTTTGGTAAACGTGTATATGTGCTTATATGCTTAAGTGATTGGAAAGAATTATGATTGTTGTTATCTGTTGGATTAATATGAAGCATGAGATACTGATAGGGCCTAGCCCTTGACTGTTGTGTGATAATATTGAGGCATGCTTATTAGCATTATTGTGCGTGTAAATTAATATCTGAATGATTAACTGCATATTGTGTATATATGGGTGAATACATGGATGAATGCCTATATCTTGATTGTTTGTTCGTGATTATGTTCCATTAATGGATTTTGGAAAAGATTTTACCCTGTCATCATGGTCTGATTATCGAGTCGTTGATTGCAGATTAACTTGGATAGCTATGCGTCCAAGGAAATCTATGCGACTAGCCGGCACTAGGTCTGGGACCAGAGGTGATGACCAGGGCCAGATTCCTCTGCCAGTCCCCGAGACGCAAGCGCAGCTTCAGAGCCAAGATGAACAGATTCGCCTTCTATGATAGCAGGATCCATCAGGGAGTGTTGCACCTATTGTGCCACCTGTAGTGACACCAGTCATGCAGCCAGTAGAAGTTGGGAACAGGTGGGAGCCATTGTATGAGTGGATCCGGAAGCAGCATCCCCCGACTTTTGAGGGAGGACCTGATCCACTGAAGGCTGAATAGTGGATGACTATGATTACTACTATCCTGGGCTTAATGAGCATAGAAGGTTATGACAGAGTGGCATGTGCCACATATCTGCTGAGAGAGGATGCCCGCATTTGGTGGGAAGTGGCATCACAGACTAGGGACGTCACCACTCTAAGTTGTGATGGATTCAAGGACTTGTTCAGCCAGAAATACTATAATGTTGCTATCAGGGCAGCGAAGGTTAATAAGTTTGTGGGGTTGGTGCAGGGCAACATGACAGTTACTGAGTACACCCTAAAGTTTGATAGACTTGCAAAATTTGCACCAGATCTTGTGCCTACGGATGCAGCTAGGCAAGACAGGTTTATTCGAGGGATTAATGCTATGACAGCTTAGGATGTGAGGATTACAACAGTACTTAGGGGGATAACTTATGCTCAGGCTGTTGAGAAGGCTCTTACCACTGAGGAAGTGGAGAACATGATTTGGAAGGAAAGTGCAGCGAGGCATGAGAGTTGCACAGTGGTGCCTCCATATTCTAGGTTAGGTAGGGGCGGAGGCCCTAGTGAGGTGAAGAGGAAGACTCCTGACACTTCAATCACTGCTGATTCCGATAGAAGGGGTCGAGGTGCTCAGGGAGGTTGTCAAGGTGGCGGTGAGGCATGGAGGAGTTATCCGGAGCGCCCGAGGTGAAGAAGACACCATCAGGGCGAGTGTCGGGCCAAAGCTTGCTATGTCTGCAGAACACTGGGGCACCTTAAGAAGGATTGCCCAACAGTGAAGAAATGGGACGCAGGAATGGAGGATAGCTTGACTCCAGCTCGAGTGTTTACCTTGACATAGGCAGTGGCCAAGGCTAGTCCCTCAGTGGTGGCAAACCAGCTTTCTAGCGCTGGCTCTCCTTTTACTGTATTGATTGACTCTAGTGCTACACATTTGTTTGTTTCTAGTAAGGTGATTGATAGATTATGTAGACCTAGTGAGTATCATACTGCGGGGTTTGGGACTATATTGCCTACTGGGAAACTGGTAGTTTCTAGGAGGTGGATAAGATCACTGCCAGTGATGGTTGATAGTAGGGAGCTTTCAGTAGACTTGATTGAGCTAGACATGGAGGATTTTGACATGATCTTTGGGATTGATTGGCTAGTCAGGTATGGGTCTACTATTGATTGCAGGAAGAAGATGGTGACTTTTAAGCCTGAGGGCGAGGATCCTTTCATTTTCGTGGGTGCGGTATGTTGACCCCACGTACCTATGATATCAGCACTGAGGGCTAGAGACTTGTTACAGGGAGGATGTATAGGTTTTTTGGCTAGTGTGGTGGACACGACCAGGGTGTTGCCAGCAGGGCCGGGAGAGACCAAGTTGGTTTGTGCGTTCTTGGATGTATTTCCTGAGGATCTACTGGGATTGCTGCCGCGCAGGGAGATTCAGTTTGTTATTGAGTTAGCATCGGGGACAGAACCAGTATCAAGAGCACCATATAGGATGGCACCAGCTGAGTTAAAGGAATTAAAGTTACAACTACAGGAACTTCTGGATTTGGTATTTATCAGGCCTAGCTACTCTCAACGGGGCGCTCCAGTTTTGTTGGTGAAAAAGAAGGACGGGTCTCTGAGGATGTTTATAGACTACAGGGAATGGAACAAGTTTACAATCAAGAATAAGTACCCACTACCAAGGATTGATGACTTGTTTGATCAGTTGCAAGGAACGACCGTGTTGTCCAAGATTGATCTTCGATCTGGTTATCACCAGCTGAGGATCAAGGATGAGAACATACCGAAGATGGCCTTTCGAATGAGGTATGGGCACTATGAGTTTTTGGTCATATCTTTTGGATTGACTAATGCCACGACAACTTTCATGGATCTAATGAACAGGGTGTTCAAAGATTTTTTGGATCATTTCATCATTGTCTTCATCGACGACATCTTGGTGTACTCCAGTTCAGAGGCTGAGAATGAGAAACATCGTCGACAGGTATTGCAGAGGATAAAGGAGCATCGGTTATATGCCAAGTTTAAGAAATGTTAGTTTTGGTTGCCAGAGGTGACTTTTCTTGGGCATATAGTTGGCGCAGAAGGGATTAAGGTGGCTCCATCCAAGGTGGAGGCAGTGAGAGATTGGCCAAGGCCAAGGAATGCCTCAGAGGTTTGGAGTTTCCTCAGGCTAGCGGGTTATTACAGGCAGTTTGTAGAAGGATTCTCGAAGATTGCTGCACCAATGACAGATTTGACACGGAAGAATCAAAAGTTCACCTTGTTAGAGAAGTATGAGAATAGTTTATAGGAATTGAAGCAACGACTTATTACTACACCTGTTTTGAGTCTTCCATCGGAGGAAGGAAAGTTTGTGGTATGCTGTGATGCATCAAGGTTGGGTTTAGTCTGTGTGCTAATGCAGAATGAGAAAGTTATAGCTTCTGCATCACGGCAGCTTAAGGAGTATGAGCAACGGTATCCTACCCATGACCTGGAACTGGCAACAGTTGTACTCGCACTAAAGGTGTGGCGACATTACTTGTATGGGGAGAAGTACGAGATCAACACTGACCACAAGAGTCTGAAGTATTTCTTCACCTAGAAGGATCTGAACATGAGGCAGAGACGTTGGTTGGAATTGGTAAAGGATTACGATTGTGATATTCTTTACCACCCAGAGAAAGCCAATGTATTGGCAGATGCATTGAGCTAGAGGGGTTCGGGGTAGTTATTTATTTCTATTCAAATTTCCAGAGAATAGGCTGATGAGATGACCAAGGCAAAGATAGAGCTAGTGGTGGTCCAATTGGCCAATGTTACTTTGCAGTCGACTTTATTAGAGCAGAACAAGGAGGGTCAGTTGGTGGATGTGCAGTTACAGGAAGTTAGACAGAATGTCTTAGTGGGGATGGCTAAGGATTATTCTATTTCTGAGGGTGGTATGCTTCGATATAAGGGGCAGATTTGTGTTCCAGCAGATGAAGGGATCAGAAGAGAGATACTAGATGAGTGTCACACTATGCCATACTCACTTCATTCGGGTACCACAAAGACGTATCAAGATCTACGGATATTATATTGGTTGCCTAGGATGAAGAGGGATGTGGTGGAGTATCTGGCCAGGTGTTTGACATGTCAGCAGGTGAAAGCTGAGCATCAGTGACCAGCGGGGTTGCTTTAGCCTTTGGGCGGTCCCGAGTGGAAGTGAGAGGATGTTACCTTGGATTTTGTGGGAGGTTTACCCAGGACAGTGGGACTTTATGACTCGATGTGGGTGATAGCGGACAGATACACCAAGTCAGCTCATTTTCTGCCAGTGAAGTTGACTTACATGGTGGAACAGTATGTAGAGTTGTATTTGCAGGAGATAGTTCATCTTCATGGGGTTCCTAAGTCTACTGTATCTGATCAAGACTCTATCTTTACCTCCGAGTTCTGGGGTGCTATGCAGAAAGCCATGGGGGTCCCAAATGTTAAATACTAGAAGTTTTCAATGAAACCACGCATTTTTAAAGATTACAGCCTTAACTTTTGCTTAGTCACACTTTTGTTTTAAAATCCTCAGTTAGCGAGTTCATTGCACATTGTTTTGTCTTAAAACTCACTTGGTAATGGCTCTAAGGAAGTAGGGCGTTACACTGATGGACAGTCTGGGAGGACGATTCAGGTGTTATAGGATATGCTTAGGGCGTGTGTGATTGACTTCGAGGGCTCTTGGACTAAGTATCTCCTGTTGATTGAGTTTTCATATAACAACAGTTATCAGTCCACGATTGGAGTGGCTCCTTATGAGATGCAATATGGAAGGAAGTGTAGGTCGTCCATTCATTGGGATGAGATGGGTGAGAGGAAATATTTGGGGTCAGACATGGTTCAGAAGACAAACGAAGCTATTGTGAAGATCCGAGCCAGAATGCTTGCTTCGCATAGTAGACAGAAAAGCTACGTTGATCCTAAGCGTAGAGACATGGAGTTCTAGGTTGGGGAGCACATGTTTCTGGGAGTTTCTCCATTGCGAGGGCTGAGGAGATTTGGAGTAAAGGGCAAGCTGAGCCCTTGATTTGTTGGACCTTTTGAGATTCTAGAAAGGATTGGACAAGTGACTTACAGATTGGCCTTTCCACTGTCGTTGTCGGAAGTTCATGACGTTTTCCATGTTTCTATGTTGCGGAAGTATGTCTCTGATTCATCGCATGAGTTAAAGTATGAAGACTTGGAGTTGTAGACATATTTGTCCTATGAAGACTGACCGGTTCAGATTTTAGATGAAAAGGACAAGGTCTACGGAAAAAGACAATTCTGCTAGTTAAAGTGTTGTGGAGGAATAGCAGGGTCGAGGAAGCAACCTGGGAGCTTGAGTCGGTGATGCGGGATCAGTATCTCGAGCTATTCAGGTAACTTTTTAGGACGAAATTCTCAGTAGGAGGGGATATTTGTAATGACCCAAAATCACTAATAAGACTTAAGGGCCTTGATTAGTGTGCCGGGAGGGCACGATTGGTTTATGTGTGAATTAGGTAGTTTAGTGTGTGATTCTGTGATAAGCATGCTTGTATGGTTATATGAATATATGAAATGCATGCTTACAAGTATTAGTATGCATGTACGCCCTGTTTAGCATAAAGGGGTATATTTGTAATTTTAGCTCGTTGAGGGCATAAATGTGATTATATGTTATAATTGTGAGGACCACATTATTATGTGGGTATATCTGCAGCATGCGACTTGAGGCGATCCTAGGGAGCTAGTTAGCGAGAAAGTCACAGGGGGACCCGATACTTGGCTCGAGGCGAGTCAAGGGGTGTTTTGGGTATTGGATGATTGTCTGGGTTATTGGGTTATGGAAATAAATAATTGGAGATATATTTAAGGTTAGGAAGACTAGGTAGGAATACTGGGGAATTTTACCATTTTTCCCTCGGGGACATTTTTGGTACCCCGAGTCTCAGGATTGATTTAGTCAACTAAGGATAGAGTAAGTAAAATTGAGAAAATAGTAGAATAAGGCCCAAACTGACCCTTTTTCTTTCTCTCAGCTTATTCCCATCATTTCGATTATTCTCTCAAAGAAGCTCATTGAACCAAAGGAAAAGTTTGGCTGGAACTCAGGAAATTTGAGCTGGGACTTTGGAGATTAGTTCAAGGTTAGCAGGAGGATCTATTCAAGGATTGAGGTAAGTTCTGAGTTACATCTTTGGCAATTTAATTCTGTAGTTGTGGATGGATTCTAAGAGTTCTTGGATTTTTAATTTAAGGTTTAATTAAGGCAGAAGACTTGGGGGACTAGCTTCGAAATTTCTTGGACGATTGGTTCTTTAGTAAAGGTAAGCTTGCAATGATAGTTTATTATTTGAATTCTGTGTTTTCTGGGCTGGTTTTGGTGTTCTTGAGCTTATGGGTTTCAGAAATTAAAGTATAATTTTAGTGAGCTTTTAAGCTAGGTTTCTACTGGGTTTGTTGCTAGAAGCATGTTAGAAAGTTTTTGATAATTGAATTGTGTTATTGGGATCATTTAGGGTGGATTTGAGAGAGGTTTGAGTGTTAAAAATGGTGATTTTTTTGGGTTCGAGGGGTTGGGCCGCGACCCTACGGACCAAAGAGGAGCCAAGAAGGCTCGGAGGCAGAGGCCGGCCACGGCGCCTCAGGGGAGCGCCACAGCGCGTGTGTGGTTTTCCAGCGAGGTTTAGCCTCCGATTTTGAGGCGGGCTGCGACAAACAAGAAAACTAAAACATTAAACCACAAGCTACTACTATCTATCTATGTAAAATTCCAAGACGCTTCAGTCCTCCACGAAATTTACTTACCAAACAATAATGAATACTGTGCTCGGATGTCTTCCTCCAATTCCCACATTACTTCCCGCTCTGTACTATTACTCCATAAGACCTTGACTATCGAAATACTCTTAGGCCATAATTCCTTCTGTTGACCCTGATTTTGGCCAACTGACACGGAATCAAATATGCTTGATGTGGACAAATACGTTGAAAAGAATATGATGACAAAAAACAATAAAGAACACAAAAAATTATAGTGGTTCGGCCCCAGAATCTGGTAACAACCTACGTCCACTTGAACTGTTATTGATACAGGATTCAAAGGGGTGATCAAAGAACTAGGGTTCAATGAGTTTCACAAACCTCTGAAGAACCAGAAAATATATCAAATAGAATAACACTAATATCTGATAATTCGAAAGCCAAAAGTCCCTTCCTTGAGCTATCTCTCCCTATTTATAGGCCCAAAGGGGGATTACATTAATTTGTTGCAGATATTCTTTCCTAAATAATCGGATACTCAGGAAATCATAGGAGTCAATCTCGGGATTGATTAAGATCTTTACAAAATTATCATGAGACATGCGGAACCTGCGACCATACTGGTCGCAGGTAAACTTCGACTGCCTTTTGCTTGTAATATCTCTACTGGTCAATACCCTAGCAGAATTCCGCCAAGTGTCAGCCACGTGTCCAGAAATCACCTGCCACGTCATCCGTGCCTGTTTTTTGGATAACATTTGCCCCCCAAATTTATTTATTACGAGAAATAAATAAACTTTTGAGGAAACGACCCCTCGGTTACCCCACCATACCTGTCAGAACCCTTCGTGCGTTCTTGGAAAAAGCAACCTACCATTGTCTAATCACGGCTTTTCGCTTCCCAAGTAACATTTCGACGGCTATCACCCTTCCCCATGCTTCGAAAAAGGGGAAGTTAATAATTACTTCCTTTTAATGCTTTCGGACAAAAATATATATATAGCCTCTTCAAAGTTTCCCTTTCCTTTTTACGCATGCCATCTCTCTTTCAAGAAACCCTAACACCAGAGCTCCTGTTTCCCTCTGAAGACCATCCTTCGGCATTTCAAGATTTAGTCCGTGAGCCCCTTCACGCCTGAAAAGTTTCTCAAATCTCCACGATCTTCGTCCTGGTAAGTTTCTGGACTCTTACGCTTTATATTTTTGTCGTGCATGCTTCTGTAGATCGATTGTTGGGTTCATTCATTTCTGGGTTGAGATGCATGTCAGTAGGGGGGTTTAATAGGTGATACTGAATGTTGTGTGATATTTCTCTGTTACTAAGGAGTTACGAGTTAGTTTGATAGTTAAGATCATGGCTTTAGGACGTAAAACTGAAGTAAAAATTCGATTTTTATGCTAGCTAAAAAACCAGGTTTTTCCCGCCCTAAAAGGAGTTGAAAAAGCTTTTTCAAAAAACTTTTTGCTTTCACTTTTAATATGTTTCTCAAACTGTTCGTGTGAAATTTTTTTAGTTTTTTGTTAGAATGCTGTTGTATAAAATCTTAACTTTTATACTCGACGAGCGTAATTCTAAAAAGCTTTCAAAACACTTCATCCTCACCTCCCCATTCTTCTGTTTGCAGACTTTAATGCCAGATTTGTGGGGAGGTGAGCAGCCCATCGACGAAAATCTTCTTGCTCAGCTACTTGAAGGCACAGAGCAACCGATCGACCGAGTTCACGAGATTCCATTTTCACGATCTTCCTCTAGACCACGTCCATCGCCACCTCAAATGGCCCGTTCTAAATCTCTAGGCAAGAAAAGACCTGACTCTGAAAACAGTCCAAATTCTCCTGCCCAGCATTATTCTCAGGCTCGGGTTACCTCGACCAGTGGTCGAGAACATGCCGCCCCAGACCCTCGTATCCAAGTCAGGGCTCGCCCTCGGCATCAAAACCTTCCTGATGTCGAGTGGTATCTCTCCCCCACCAGCCAAGTGACTCCTTGGATGCTTGCCAATTATCGCAGGAAGTATCCTCTTACAGGAGTCAATCTCACAATCCCGGCTGCTGACTAAAGAGCAAACCTTCCAGGGGGTGCCTATAGCGCTTGGTCCAGATATCACATAGAGGCGGGGGCTATCCTCCCTCTACATCCTTTTTATCAGGGGGTGGCCAACTATTTTGGTGTCACCCCCTTTCAAATTACTCCAAATGGATATAGACTGCTGGCCGCACTCTATATCCTGTATAAACTAAAAAAATGGCCAGAACCTACCCCTCATGAGGTCAATTTCCTCTTCGACCTTAAGTCCAACCCTCAAAAATACGGGACAGGCTTCTTCCATCTTTGTCACTAGGAAACTAGCCGAACTTTCCTGAGTGACATTACCCATATTTCCAACGTGGGGCAGTACAGTAGGGAGTACTTCCTCACGCTGGACATGACTACGAACAACCTGGCCTTTGCTCGCGGAGGTAAATGCTTTCTTCACTGGTCGTTAATTTTCCTTAATAAATTCTCCTGAACCTTTCTAAAGTATACTATGCCTTTCAGGACCATGGTTACGTCCAAACCCAACACCAGACAAGGTGTTGAGGTCCAACGCTCTGGCCAGGATGGCAGATGTAGAAAAAAGCGTCAAGTCCCTGGTCACCGATGAAAATCTGAGGCTATTTGGCCTCCTGGCTCCTCGCCCTGAAACAAGAGGACCTGTGGTAGCAGATGCCACAGCCGAGGGGGATCCCGAGTAGCAACCCCCGGCGTCTCCTCCCCGAAGGAGGCCAACGGGAGTTACGATCAGGGAACCCACTAGCGTCCCTTCAGCAGAGAGGCCTTCTGCACCCTAAGGCAAGGGAAAACAAAAGGCAACAGAGTCTGTCATAGACCTGGATGAATCCTCAGATGAAAACGGTATTGTTATTTTGCTTTTAAATAGCTTGCCAATTCCCTGTCACTTATTTGACGGGGACGGAAATTTTACGTATACTCCAAATCTAGAGCCAGACTTCTTCGTGCCAAATAGTGAGTGTGTGACTAATAGAGTCAGTAGTATAGCGACCAGTAGTTGTAGCTCGGGTATTAAACTTTGTGACCTCTTTTATGTTTTACCAAGAATTTTCATCTGCCTTTGCCTTATCATCTGCATATTTTTCTTTGTACGCAGAGATGGCTACTCCCAACGTTTTCAATCTATACTAGGCTCAAGAGGAGGCAGAAGTTCCCCTGGTTCGACAAAAGACATCCAGGAGGCACAATGGAGAGTCAAGCCAAGGACCCCTGGCCAAGAAGGGTCGAACAGAAGATCCTTCCAAGGATGCGCAAACTGGACAAGCTTCTGCCCAGCCTTCTGTTCCTGCTGAGAAGGAGGCTGCCCCTGCTGCCAACCCTCCGCCTGCGGCCCGAAGGGAGTACACCCCGCAAGCAGAGCTTCCTGGGACCAAGCTCTCGAACCGCTCCCTGCGATCATCCAAAGATCGCCTTGCCCATATCTTGAAGCACGACCATTGCAGGGAGGAAATGGCTGAATCTGAGAGCATGGGGGTTGACCAGATCCTCAACAGGGCTCTTAACGAAGTGGCCGGAGTAAGTATTTTCCCTTTTGAATTTTACTTCTCCTTTTTGTAGTATAGTCTAACTTTTATTTCCTTGACTGCAGGCCATGCTAACAATAACTGCCGCTCACATCCGTGCCCTTGCTACCATCGACCAGGCTCGGGCAAAGGCCGTTGAGGAGTTCCAGGTGAGAGCCATCGAGCAGCTTCAGGCTACAAAAGCCAGGCACGCTGGGGAGTTTGAGGTAGCTACTTAGCAGAAGGATGCTGCGGTGGCAAAGCTGGCGGAGGCTGAAGCTTCTCAGGCAGCTATGAAAAAGCAGAGGGATGAATATTAGGATTCCAGCCAAACCCAATATCGTGAAGTCAAATGGCTCAAGGAGGAGCTCCTTGCTAAGGACAAGGCCATAGCAATTCTTGAGAGCCAGGTGGAGCAGCTGAAGCTTACCAATGCTAATAATTTGGAGAGGTACAAGAATGAGACACTTCGGTGTTTCTACGAATTTTGGAAACACAAACGGGGTGCCAACTTTAACTACCTTCCAGAAGATGCCAGGAATGTGGAGTTGGCTCGCTGAAATCTCTCATATAGTAATTCCCACCTGTTCTCAACCATAGGCTGAGCCAAAACTGGTGCCACTCTTGGCATAACAAAGGAAGAGGTGCTCTGTGAAAAATTCTGTTGTTGTTTTATACACATGATTTCTTCGTCTTGCCTCTATAATCTTGCTTGCATATCTATAAACATCTGCTCCTAATTCTTAGGGGCATGCGAAGGGCACATGCCCTGGCTGTAATTCCCAACCTCAATATAAACACCACCAGGTCCCATTAACTTCCTTGGGTACATAACCTCTGAGTTCGTATGCAGTCACTGACTTGACCCATTAAGCATATGAGCACATACAAAAGCTTTTCCCCACGGGAACACCAAACAACACCACATTCACATATCACTGTAATGCTTGAACACATGGCCATAAACTTCATGCATCAATCAATAGTCTCCATCCATATTTCTTCTAATGTTCGAATTACAGAAGGATAATCTTTAAAAAGACTAATTAAAAAGACATATTGCTCTGTAGCTCTAATCATAATTTGCTTACTAGTTTGGAGGTGAACTATCTCCCAGTTATTCTTTATAACACTCCTATGGTATTCCTTAGCTCTCTAATCCTTTTTAATGCCTTAATGGCTCGGATATCCTCATAGTTCAAGGCTCCATCCATTCTTAACTGAAAACATAATGGCTAAAATGTTAGCTATAAACATAAACACTTACATTGGTGGTTAGATTCGGAGCTGGTGCATGTGTATCAAGGAGAACTTCATGCATATGAATCGTTTCTCTGATACCAACTGTAATGACTCAACTATTTCTAAGACCTTGGGCCATTAAAACTACTAAACATAGCTACTAATTTGGGAAACCTACATTAGGAATAACATAACTCTATTTAAAACCCAAAATATTGTACCAATACAAGATAAGGTAAATGTATAAAATAAAATGTGATATGCTATGGGATCCCATTGTTTACAAAACATAAAACGTAACTTTAATCTGTTTAAATACTAAATGCGGAAATACATAAAAACATAAATAAAATAGACTTAAAAACAACGTCATCCTCGATCGTGACGCAGTCCATTCAATCCATTCATCCTCAATACACAAGCCAAGCTGCCATGAATCTTTCCGCCTTCCATATTCATTATCTTGCATCAAGCTAAATAAAAGAATAAGCCTAATTCCCAGTAAGGAAAATCTACTAACACATAAATCATAAACATAAGACTAAATCATAAACAAAACATATGACTATAAAAATGTACATCATATAGGACTACAATATTAATGGTCATTAACTCATTAACATGGCATGTTATAAACCATTTAGGTCCTCTGTCTACTAATCGAGTTAGGTTAGATCACATGGTAGTATATGATAACCCATCTAGGTCCTCTATCTACTAATCGAGGTAGGGTAAATCATAACTCTAAACCATTAAATGATAAAAGTTCTTGGGGTTTGCTGTCTAAGCAACTATAAGGCCCAAATGACTACAAGACATATTTATATATATATATACATATCATAGCATAAAACATATCATAAAATAAACATATCAACACATAAAATATATCGTATTCTCCTTTCCGAAAATTGGGATATTTGAGGACAAGAACAGGATTAGAACACTCCTAAAAACCAACAGTAAGAATTGTGAGTTTCTAAAGAAAAGAGATGAAAAGAAAACTAAACCATCAAAGAAGAAACTTATCGAGAAGAACCTTAAGTTTTCAAGAAACATAAACACCTAACCAAGAATCATAAACAAGAATTAGGATCTAAAAAGAAAGAAAACTAAAGAAACATAAAGAGTTGAACTTAAGAATAAGAATACCTTGAATGATATTATGCATTGATCTAAACCTTGTTACCAAAACCTCACTATATCTCATGTCCCAAGTGTTTAGAAAAGCTTAGAATGATAATGCTTTTAACCCAAAAACCCAAGTGTTTCTCTCTATAGTAACACTAGCAACTTGAAGGCTCTGAAGACTTCTTGAAGAATGAAGAAAATAGCTTAATACTAGGTCCTATTTATAGAGTTCAAGAAGTGAAACTAACCCCTTCTAATTTGAATAAATAAATGAATTTCAAATGAAAAAGATTTGAATTTTCCTTCAACAGATGCCAAGAACTCGGTCAAAGTCGTTCAAAGGCAGGTCCAAGTGGTTAAAAGGCTGTTTTTAAAATTAAAAATCCTCAAGATTCAAAAATGCAACACCAAGGGAGATATATCGCCTACCCTGGGCGATATATCGCCTAGACCATTTTCCCGAGTCCCGTTCGAATGTTCGTGCAAAGTCGACGTGTTTTCCGTATCTTCCGTAGGCGATATATCGATCCCTATAGCTGCGATATATCAGCATACGTTGATATATCAAACACGTATTTGCAATTTTTCAGCATATTTGAAATTGATTAAAAAGCTTTACTAAGTCCAAACGTGACTCTAGCAGGTGCTGGAAGGTTCTAGAACTTCTAGATCTTTCTTTTAGTTAAACTATTCATAAAAATACTTAAATCATTAATAAACATGCATATGACAAGTGTCGTTCTCTTAATGGTTCTATCTAAACCTTAGGTTATAATAAATATATTTCTAGGACCAGCAATATTAATCAAACCTTATGTTATAATTAATATTTCTAAACTATAGGTTAAACTTATAAAATCCATAACTGATGCTATGAGTGTCCAACTAAGTCCTGTCTTGAACCAAAATCCACGGAATCTAACATACTACAAACTAATACTAAGTACTAGTACTATCTAGCTTGCTAAGTAAACATTCTGGAACACTACATCTTCCTAATAAGGCAGGCAGATAAGGCATTAATATCATATCTAAGAAGTTAAACACATAACCACATAAATAGTTACCAAACACTAAGAGGAGCTTGTCTTTAGTTAAGAGTGTACATGCTCCACCTGATTTCAAGAACCCTTAACCTTCACACGCTCTAATACCAAGTTGATACGCCCTACTACTCACGAACCGTTACACTGTGTGTTTTAAATAGTGCTAGACTCTCTAAACTAGTCATTTAGCTATAATCGTGTACCTAAACATAATTAATGGTTTATGGTTAAAATTTTTGGTCACAACGTATAATTTTTTCATTAAAACATTTACTTCCATACATGGGATCCCAAAATACATTTAAAAAGGTTAACCACAATAGAAAAGTTACATCCAGCCAACCTAAGCGGCAAAATAGGATTTGATGCTAGTTCCACTTTAAAACCTCAGTCGTGGTGGTCGACCAGCCACATATGTACACATCATCACTAGAGCTCTCCATCTCAAGGATTGTCTAGCTTTCTTTTCCCCTTACCTGAACCATATAGCACCCGTGAACCAAGGCTTAACAAGAAACCTTAAACATGCTCAAAAGTAGTTAATAACATATTACCAAATCATAATAAGCATGCCTAGCAGCAATAACCCTACTCAAGCATGCATAACACTCATATAAATTACTACAGTGCCATATGGGGCCAATAGCCAAAGATAAATGATCATTGAATCATGCCGGGGCCCAATGCCCAAAATACATGATTAATGAGCCAAACTGGGGCTCAACGCCCTAATACATGATTAATAAATCATACTGGGCCTCAGCGCCATAGGATATGGGACTTAGACGTCACCCTGTGGCCCTTTCCCCTATCCTCTATATAACCAGCCTTGGAGCTGGCGTAGCGTAACTGACGCTATAGTTTTCCACGACCAATAGGTCAGTCAAGCATATGTCACACTCCTGATTAGGCATAACCAAATCGACCAACGCTCAGGGCGTTATTACACCCCTTGACTCATAAGCCAATGCTTTTTGACCAGCGATCAACGCTATTGCCATCCTTGACTTATAAGTCAAAGCTTTCGACAGGCACTCAACATTTAATGTCATCCTTGACTCATAGGTCAATGCTTTTTGACAAACACTTAATGCTATTTCCATCCTTAACTTATAGGTTAATGCTTTTCGACCAGCATTCAGCATCCTAATACCGTACTTGACTCAATATCATGTCTGCATCCCAGCCTTAGGATATGGGACTAATAAGTCACCCCGGGGCCCGTTTCCCTATCCTCTATATAACCAACCTTGGAGCTGGCCCAGCGTACCTGGTGCTGAATTTTCCATGACCATTATGTCAGAAAAGCGTATGACGCACCCCTGGTTAGGCTAACCATATCAACCAGCAATCAGCATGCTATTCTCGCCCTTGACATATAAGTTAATGCTTTTCTCAATCAAATAATGCAGACAAGAATATCTCATACGTAAAATATCAAGATACAAAGCATTTAGCATGCTTAATCAATAATCATAGGCATAATCATATTCGTGCACATTGTCATGGTTCTGAGCCCTATTCATATCCCTGCTTAACAATCTAGGCCAATCTATAATCACATATATCACATATTGGGTGCAGTTTTCTTAACTTTGGTCCAAGCACATGTTATGAATGAACAACCTCGAGCATGTTCCAGGACCACTCTCGTGCTCTCTAGACTTTCAATCCCACCCAAATGGGTGGTGGAACAATCCCCCAAGCCCCCATGTCCTCCCAAGCTCTAAAAATAGGGCCATATATATAATTATATGATTGTTTATGCATGATTACGTGTATTAAGCATGTCTAAATACTGCATTTGTTAATGTTTGTTTTCTTTATCATGTGATTGATAGTGCCGCTGAAGCAGGAGATAATAGAAAATAAAACACTTCAATCTAAAAAAAAGAAAAAAAGATAGATAATTTCAAATACATTTTCTAGATGTAGAAAACGTGTAGATCAAATAACGTCTTAGCCTCCTAACCAACCATCTTCCATAGTATGTCTCGCATAAAGAGAAAGAGACTGGTGGATGTCTATGTTATTTGGAAGGATACACAAGAACGTACTTTTGAATCTCTTCACATGAGAGATTGTTTTTCTCAAAACACATAGAGAATAGAGTTTTGAATTTTTTTTCTTTTGGCAAATAACATGAAATTGCATTCGATGTCTTCTTATATTTTTCTCTTGATGTTATATTCTAATAATATACAATGGAAATACGACCTATCCCTAATGTCATTGGGCCTATGAGAAGGCCACAACCCATTTTGACTATGGTTGAACCCAATATAATATATGATTAAATAAATATTCAGTAAAAATTAATAATATAATTTGATTTTCCATGAAATATTATTTATGTTATTTTAAATATTATTTCACAAATAGTATTAATTTATGAGATAACAATAATACTTTTTTATTTTTAATTATTTCCTTTTAATACAAAAATTCTACCTCTGTGTCATCGAGATAATATGGGGACAGTATGGATCCGTAGTTCTAATCACCAATAATTTAATTAATTTTACTAACTCTTAGTTCCATTAATTAATCTATTAACCTTGAATTATTCCACTAGAAATTAATAGTTGAACTAACAAAACTACAGTCTTATTATATTAGAAGCTATAACTATAAAGTCATCCATTGATTTAGTCATGATCGCATGAGTTTTGACACTTTGCTAGTTGTTCATAATTAAATCTAGGTCTTAATTTCCGCTAACCTCTCTAACTGTGGTTTTATCAATTAATTCCATGGATCATCTAATGAACAATATTTTATAAATTTAATTATAGAATAAAATTTCTGTTCTTTAAAAGAATTTGACCACTCTATGTTGAAGCCCCGAATCAATACTGAAAGGAACAACTAATCTGTTTTCATTTATGTAAGGAGTAGATTCCATATCTATGTAGTATGTTGCCAGCCACTTGTAGTTCTATGACTCAAAGATATCAGAAATTCGATCGTAGTAATATTATCCCTTACCCAATAAGTCAAATGTAAAAAAAGTACAAATATGAGTTTATTACTCACTACATGATTAGGGTCAAGTCTCAAACGACCATCGATTGATGAATGTTGAACTTCTATATTGTAACAGAGATTATCATAAGTTCTTTTTTTCATCTTGTCCCGGTCCAATATAATCTCTATTGTATACAATACCTCTATCTTTTGTGTTACATTTAACATTCTAGATAAACTACTCTCACTTAAACAAAAGATAGACCGTATTCATAATATTAATTAAATAAATCTCCCACTTTATTTAGCGATTACATATAATTTTTACACTATTATCTTGAATTATAATTTTGGTATATATATCATTATACGTATACTTAATTCAAGACCACATCAATAATATTGGATGTTCATGATAAATGGCATGTATAATTAAATACAAATATGATTATAAAATATTAAATTCATTTAATTAATAGTAATCATTCATACAGAAATACGCTTTAAGGGCACAAATTCCAAAAGTTAAAATTGGGCATTTTTCGTAATTTTGACATATTGAGGGTATATTTGTAATCATTATATGTTATGTGGTTGTGATCACATTATTATGTAGATATTTATGGTATTCGACATGAGTGGATCCTTTCGAACGGTTTTAACAGAATATTCACAACGAGGATTAATGTCTCGCTCGAGTCGAACTAAGGGGTATTTTGGGAATTTTAATATTTTTGGATTAGTGATGAAATAAAATTACTTCGTGAAATATTTGGATTAAGTGGGTAATTTGGTGATTAGATATGTCATTAGAGTTTCTTGAGGTTTGTTAAGAGGTTAACTAATTAGAAGGGGGGAGTGGTTTTTTTACCTTAAAATTTGAGGAAATATGCTAAGTGATGTTTGCCTTACCAAATTCATGTTATTTTCTTTCTCTTTCCATTTCTTCTTCTTCAGCTTAAAAAAACTATCAAGCAAAGGCCAAACTCTTAATTTTTTAGGATTCTTGGAGGGCATTATAAGCTAAGGCTCCTAGGAAAATATTGGGCATGCATAAGATGTATTTAGAGCCTAGTAAGCTTCATAAAGAATTTATGATAGGTTATGGTTAACGAAAACTAAACCTATATCATATGTCGTGACTAGGATTTCTGAGGGGCTCGTGAGATGATCGCACTTTAGGTCGTCGTGATTCTTACATCAGACCTGAGGTAAGATAATTAACCTATGCACATAGAGTAGGGCATGGGCCTGGTTAAGCTTGAATGTAGTTTGGTTGTTTATCTTCATCTATAAAGGTTGAGTACCCTATATGCATAATAGTGGTTGTTGTGCTTATTTACATAATAATTGATTGTGATTAATCAGCATTGGCCGGGATCGACAATAAACATGCAGTATGTAGGCTGTGATGGTAGGGTCACTCAAGGAGTTTCGTACACACTCGCTCAATACTTGTTGTAAGCTTGGTGCCCTAGGGATGTGCCTTGCTTGGCATAGTTCATATAAATTGCTTATGATTTCAAATGGATCTAGTTATTACTTGTAAATCATATTAGTTGTTGCTTATATATTTCTTATGGTATTTCTTATGCCATCTGGAATTTTCATATTGTGCCTTGGCTCAGGGGTGCTCTATGGTGCAAGCAAAGGCAAGGCGAAAGCAGACTAACCATGAATTTTAGGGCTTCGAAGCAGTGTGCTCATGTTCGGCATGCTCGGTCTCCACGGTCGAGTTATTTTGAGGGACCTAGAATATAAGTCCAATTTCGTCACTTAGGTCAACTATTTTGTAAACATTGTTTGTAATTATGTTTTAATTAACTCTTTTTGGTTTCCCTCGTAAATATATAAGGTTTAATGAAAATTTTATATCTTTTGGCCAAAAATTTTAATACCTAAACCTTTATTAATTTTAATAACATTTTTGCATCCAAACGACTCGCTTAATGAGTGAAGCATTATTTTAAACACACAATTTAACAATCCTGGATTAGTAGGGCGTTACAACTTGGAATCAGACCTGTCAGGTTTTTATGGTTCTTGAAGAATGACCGAACATATACTCTCGCTGCTAAAGACATGCTTGACTCACGCTACGGTAACTAATGTATTGAGTACATGTTTAACTGCTTAATTGAATTATATTATTTATCTGCATACTGATTGGCCCTGGCCCTTTGACTGCAGTGTGAATGTGAAAAGATATGCTTATTAGCACTATTGCTGCATGTGAATACTTTGTTTGTTGATTATTGAATTGTGGGATGGTTTTTGGATATGTTATATGTTGTACCCCAAAATAAATACGAGCTGAATTACTCAGCAGGGGGTACCGCAGGTACACATGCGCATGAAGAAAGCATGTAGATAGAACATCTATCTAACTCGGTAGTGTGCAGCTCGAGTCAAACCTGATAGCTTACGACAACCAGATAGTCTCCCAATCATCTCTTGCACCAACCATCTAGTTCGAGATGCAGGATGCCTAGATCGCCTTCTAGAACTCTAAACTTGACCCGTGTCAGGATAGACCAGTTCTTCGACATCTAGCTCAAAGGAAGGGTTCAGCTCGTGGAAGCCTAGTCATGACGCATAGTGAAAGATCCCAAAAGACTCAGAGATTCTTTATACACCTCATAAAGGCCTAGATTTTATTACACATTTATTATCCTAGAAAACGAATGTAAATTATATAGGCAATCATATCCTTATGTGAATGGGAAGTTACCAAAATTTATTATTTACCATATTTATAAACGCGGTTAGCGAAAGATGTCCAAGAGATTCCTCTATAAATACTAAGGGAATGGGCAGAAAAGGAGACCGAATCTCTATATACTAAAACTCTCCTAAAATTTTCATTAACAATTTCTTCTAGAGTACTAAATAGAACAATAAGATTGTCTTGTGGACTAGGTGGATTTTAACCACCAAACCACGTAAAAGTATGAGTTCTTGTGATCTTTTTTATTTGTTCAGTTACGGTTTAGAAAACCCTAATATCTATATTATCAGATTTCTTAATTCATTATTTATGAGCTTATTAGGCTTAATTCCTCACGCAAGTTTGACCTAATTTGAACCATGGTGGTCACTTGGTCTATGTGTGACAAAGAGACTGAACACCATGGAGGTGCACCTTGCGACCGTCCTCACTAGACAAGGCCCCCCTGCTCAACGTCGCCTTTTATAGTAACATGTGGGCAAAAGATGACGCTAGGAGCTCAGCATCGAGCCCACCAAATCCCTACCAGCCATCGAGATAGAAAATGGCCACTTAAGGAGTCATCTTGCTTAGGCTAACAAGTAAATTAAGGGGATCTTGGCTTGATTTCCCCTTCCTAGAAAAGATGTTAAAATCGGAAGGAGCCAAAGTAGGTCCCATAGGTCCCACATGAATAATCGACCCAATCGTAGTCATAATCCTGATAGGAGTCATTGACTTCATGTCAGTCGGTCTATTCAGACTGCGACCCCGAGCTCCACACCTTCTGAACAGACCCCACTGAATGCTCAACCTACCAACCCTCGCAAGAATGATCATTCAACTCACTCTCCCAGGAACCATCCTGGGCAAACAGGGTGAGATGGGACCAATTCGAGGAGGCGAGACACCCCAGCAAATCCATCCATGCAACGGTTAGAGCCTGGGACATAGAGAAATGAACTAGTCCTGCCTCCAACCCAGGAAGTTGGGGTAGATCAAGTACAAGATAATCTAGTGCACCCCGATAGAACAAGGATAGCTTCACCAATAATACATCAGTCATCACCAGTTTGACATGCAACGCCATGTCACCCACAAAGGAATGCTCCAACTCAAGGGGATGGCAGGAGAAATCCTCCTCCCTTAGAGAAAATGTATATCCCATGGCCTCGCCCTTATATTCTAGGTCCTCTATCCCAGCCACAAGCTGTAAGCTTCGCTAATGGAAGTTACTGAACAGAGGCAGGACCAAGAGCGGCCTGAGAATCAATTGAGCTTCGAACAAAGCCTTCATTCTGAATCACATCCTCACTTGCGTGATCTTCTGAAATAACAAAGTGGATATCCAATTCGCTATGATGATTTGAGTTATACTTAGCCCAAGGGAGATCTGAGCTCAAGTTTTGAAGGAAAACAACTCATCTAACGTGTACAACAGAATGGCGGCTGATAATAGCCTCCCAAATAACCTAGATGACAAGGACCTAACCCTTGAGTGACTGGCCTTAATGGAAGAATAGATGAAGAGACTCTAAACTAAAAAAGGAGTTGATGAGTGTGATTTCGATGAGGAGCCTATGCCTTTTGCTCCGAATATCGTAGCAGCTCTATATCCTAATGGCTTTAGGATGTCGACCATGCCCGCATATGATGGAAACACCGACCCATCCAATCACCATAGGGGGTTCAACACAATAATGATGGCCCACAACATCGGGTTCAACTTAAGATGTATCTTGTTCCCCGCAACACTGACTAGACCAACCATATTGTAGTTCAACATGTATAAGAAACATTCAATCACCTCATGGAAAAAACAGTCAGCGTACTATTTTTTCGAGAAGAAAATTAGGCGAAGAAATAGGTGTACTACTTGGGTAAAAGTCTTCTGGGAGCTGAGTCTAGATATCCTATAAAAGAAAAACTCGCATTCTGCTTGATCTTGGCCTTGAGAAAACTCAGGTCGTATTTCTAGTCCCACAACATCCACGTCTTAACCGATCCACCTTTAAGGTTGATCTTGCAAAAACCTGAGACATCAAGACATTTGTTTAAGTGGGCCATCAAACTCAGTCAGTTCGAGATATTATATAAGCCACACTTAGTCACCTCAGGACCGCACATCGCACCTCCACGGGGTACACTCCCTTCTCTGTAACCTTTTGAAGTCAGACTATGCTCTGAATTGAAGCACTAGTGACGTCACATAGATAGAAAAAACTTCATTCAAGATCAAAACCATGACTTGCTCAACACATCTCTGGATCTGATAGAGGAAAAATGGGAGGATTCAAAATTATAGCTTGCCCATGTTGAATAGAGAATTACTCATTACTTTAAGTCGAAGGTAAAAGGACGTAGACTCAGACTGGGTGACTTAGTGCTTCGGAGGGTGTAATTGGCAAGTAAAGATCCTAAAGATGTTGTATTGGGACCGAACTTGGAAGGACCATACCAGATTGTGAAAATCTTACGTGAAGGAACCTTAAAACTAGCTCGGTTTGGTGGAGAGTTGGTGCCACGAACCTGGAATGCTCTACATCTTAAAAAGTACTATCAGTAATAGGACGACTTCTCTAATTTTTAGTGTGTTTAGTTTTTCTTTGTGTTATTTATAAAAGCCATTGTATTTTAATAACACTTGATTGCTACGTAATATAAATGTGTAACCTATATTTTTATCTTATTATTTCGATGTTTCACATGCTTATTTTGTAAAAGCGACCTAGAATATTCATAAATTTAGATTGCTTGGGGGGCATATAACCCTCTAAGAGTTAGGAAAATTGATTATTCACCAGATTTTGGAAGCTCGAATCTTCAAAGAAATTCCGAATACAAACTAAGTTAAGAAATTTCAAAGAGTCATAAACCTAGAATTCAACTAGGAAATCCTAGATATAACCAGATCAAGGGCTTGATTCCTAACAAATATAGCACTATTAAACGAGCAAACTCCTGGATATAACTAGATACGAGGCCTAATTCCTAACAGGTATAACGCTATTAGGCGAGCAAATTCCCGGATATAACCAGTTCCTAGGCCTGATTCCTAACAAGTATAACATTATTAGGCGAGCAAACTCCTAGATATAATCAGGTTCGAGGCCTGATTCCTAATAGGTATAACACTATGGGCGGGAAATCGACTGGAATTGATTGCTCTAGCCATTAGACATCTATCTTGATCTAAAGATAAACCCTATGATTGCGAGCGTACAAGGACTTAAAGTTCATATGCATAGAAAGGTAATATATTAAGGGGAATAAAAATAGATTATAAAGTAATGAGTATGTACTAATAATTATATGAATAACTTGACAAAAATAACATCTAATTGAGCCCGAAGGCGACGGATTCAGTTTTTAAAAGCTTAATTACAGGGAGATAAGACAAATAAAAAAAAAAAGAGATGAGGGTGCCCTAAACATCCCTGAGCTCTGGTAACTTGCAATTGTGATCTCAGCTCAACGTCACCCCCTTCCACAACTCCTGAAGCCTCCATGGTCTCGGAGGGCTCTTGCGAGAGTCGACTCTAGAAATTTGTAAGATAACGTCCCCAAATCTCTGCATCCAGAAAGGAGAAATCTTCTTTCTGGTTGTATGCCTAGCACAAGTATAGCATCTACTCCAAGGGGTTCGTTTCCTCAATAACATTCTACTTCTCCTGCTTGGCATCCAACTTCGCCTTTTCGACATCCTTCGACAGTATATTTTTTAGCACATCAATGTAACACCCTACTTCCTTAGAGCCGTTACCAAGTGAGTTTTAAGACAAAATAGTGTGCAAAGAACTCGCTAACCGAGGTTTTTAAATCAAAAGTGTGACTAATCAAAAGTGTAAGGCTGTAATCTTTGAAAATGCGTTTCTTCATTAAAACATCTAGTAATAAACATTTGGGATCCCAAAATAAGGTTTGAAAACTAATTACATCTTAAAATCAGTTTACAGTTGATTAGTTATAAAAATCATAGATTATTACAGCCATTTTTCGCATAAACCCCCAACCAAAGCAGTCGGGCAGGCAAAACATGTACGAGTCGCTTCACGCTCTCCGTACTCATGGTTGGTTGACTCAATCTATGCCCTTACCTGCAACACAGAGCACCCGTGAGCTGAAGCCCAGCAAGAAAACTCATGCAGCTCATAACATATGCAAATTATACACTTAATCATATCAGATAGTCCACAGATAAACAGGTCAACCATTAGACTAAGCAAACACGGCCATGCCGCCCCAGAAGCCTTACCACAACCTGGGGTCTCGGTCCTCACCGTAGGGATATCACACGTATCCACTGGATCCTACCTTGACCATAAGCATCCCATGTGCTAAGTGTTACTACCGGCCTCGCTGCCGTTCTCGGCTCCATTGCCGTTCTCGGCTCTGCGCCGTATCATTCCACTATAATCACGTATAGTATAACTCAAACAACATTCAAACAAATATCAATTCATTTAAGTCTACACCCTAACATGTAATGCAATATAGGGCCGTGCCCTGCAATCATCTCATCATGCAATATAGGGACGTGCCCCACAATCACACTATGGGCCCATGCCCTATCCTACGGGTGTTATAGTTTTCTTACCTTTCAAATCGATAGCTTCGATCACTTGACTCCTTGAGCACGATACCACTCGAGCCTTAGCGCACACCTAAGCACAATCATAGGTCAAAGTCAACACTGAACCCCAAGTCCTAAAACCTAGTCTCGGGACCAATCCCGAGCCCCCGGGAAGCCCTAGATCCCCAAAACAAAGTGGCGGAATCGAGCCCCGAACCCTAGGTCAAAATCCAACTCAAATAGCCCAAAAACCCCTTCTGTGAACTATGCAGCGCTACAGCGCTCTAAAGAGGGCGCTGTAGCGCTACAAGCAGAACCACACCCCCAGGAACAGGGGCTAGCGCTACAGCGCCCACTGACTAGCGCTGTAGCGCTAGTTGCAGACCAGCACTACCCAAAATCGCCTCCTGCGATTTCCTTCTACCATTTCAACCCCAAACTTGTCCAAATCATTACCAAACTCAAAGCCAAGCACATAAACGCTCTCCATTCATCCCAAGCATCCCCAAATCTCAAAACCCAAGCACACACATCCCAAATCTCAAGATTCACCATAGATGAACCCTAAACCCAGAAATTCAGTCAAACAACAAAGTTAAGGACTTAGAAATCATACCATTGATGCAATCTCGACCTTGATTCAACCCTAGGCCTCCTTAGCTTGCTCTCCCTCAAAGCTTTCCCATAAATTCCCTAAAATTCCCATCAACTCAGCTCAAAACACAGCTCAAACCAGCCAAACCCTTAAAATAGAAAACCCTAAAAACTTACCTCAAACATTGATGTGTTCTTGCTAATCCTTGCCAAATCTTCAAGTCCAACTTAAGATCCTTGATGCACAGCCTATGCTAGCACTCCACTGAGCTTTGCCCCAAGAAATTTGAAGAGAAGAGGTGCTAGAACCCCAAACCGATCCTTTGGAAAAACCCCTCTGTTTTCTCACTTTTCTTTCTTCTCTTTTTCTTTCTTTTCTTTCTTTCTCTCCACAGCCAACACACTTTCTCTATAAATCCCACTAAGTGTATAAAGCCCCAATAATCAATCTCTAGAAAGCCAATTGACCAAAATGCCCTCCCTATTAATTCTAAACCCTTTTGTCTATGTAGGGCCATTTTAGTCAATTTACCCAATTCCCGCTAATCCTCAAGGGTCTCTAATATTTTCCCGTTGCTTTCCAACACCTGATAAATCACCAAATAAGTATTCCTCGATATCAAAATAAACCCCAATATACTCATTAGCTTCCTATTTATACCCCCAGGCTCGCCCCGAGCCGGGTATAAATCTCCGCCTCGACTTTCCGCTAGACTGCTCACTGGGATCGTCTCGAGTCACAAATCACAGATACATCCACATCACAATGTGGTCTCAACAATCATCACATATCAATACAATTATGCCCAACATGGCCAAAATTACAATTATGCCCTTCTAACACAATCCGGGCCTACATGCATACTAATATATATAGTCATGCATCTCAAATAATCAAATAGTCATATAACACTCTTTAAATCATAATCATGCATTTAACTCATAAAATCACACATAAATCCCATCATGCCCTCCTGGCACGCTAATCAAGGCCCTTAAGCCTTATTAGCGAATTTGGGTCGTTACAATCAACTTGCTCACGTTTTTTGTTTAGGCTTTCGACCTCAACCTACAGCTGGTCGATCACCACAATGATGTGTTCCTTACCAATTCGCTCGTTGTCTTGCGATGCACCTAGGGCAGCCCTGAGCTCATCTCTTTGAGCCTGGATTAGGATGGTGCCTTAGATTTGATCGAAACAAGACTAAAAAAGAAACATACATGACAGGATTTCCTCGCAAAAATAAAAAGATAAAGGGGAAATAACATAATGTAAGCATGGAGGAGGATAACTCATAGTCAGATTCATTCCCAAGGCTGACTCCAGGATGTCCCTGTAAGGAGTGGTACTTAGTGCGCAGTGAAAATTGTTGTGATGGTATACAAGAAAAAATTTCATATAAACAATCTTTATATGATGATCCTTTATATTTCAATATGTTAATCAATATATAATATGAATATGAAAAATAATACGAAACAATTTACCTCTTGTAGCCTATCAAGAATTCTTGAATCTGTTCGTATGTATTTCGATTCTCCTACCCTTGCTTGAGCACTCACACCTTTATCTTCCAAGACGCACTCTACACCACAAGATGTGGGTGCACACATAGAGAACAAGGATCAATTTTGTGAATCAACAATACTCTCAACACATGAGACTTTTGATTATAAGCTAAAGAGAATAGGTTTTTCTTTTTGTGAAAAGATGATAGTTTTTCTTCTCTGTATATAACTTTTCAAAACTTGTTGTTTCTATTTTCTATAAAATAGAATATATAGACATTATTACCATAATAATAATAATGATGAAAAATAAATCACCTTTTATAATAATAATGATAATAGACAAAAAAACTAACATTCCATTTCAAAACCCCTTTTAAAATGTTTAATTAATTAATGAAAAAATAAAAATGAAAAACCAATATCTGATAACATCACATGTGCCACACGCATAGAGCAGTCCAAGCCCTATGCGTGTGGCCTATCCCTGAAAAATGAAATTTTTATTTTTCATGTGTTTTTACTTTTAATTAATTAATAATTGGAAATTCAAATAAGGTATCATCATTTTATGGAAAATAATAATCAAAACCAATTTTGACTATCAAATAATTATTTATTCACACCTAAATAAAATAATTGATTCAAATCAATTTCTTTTATTTCTAAAAAATTTCCAAATTGCATAAATGCAATAATAAATTGTGCAACTTCAATAATCACATAATTCCACATTTATCCTGAAGAATAAATATTCTCTCAAATAGCCCCTTCACTGTTTAACCCTTGTATCAACTCTTACCTTGATTAGTGTTGATAGAGCCGCCCTGGGGGCCTATGGACCAAAATTCAAAGCTCCAATAAAAAATTATTATTAACCAAAACTCTTTGATTCAATAATCATATTTATTAATCTCATGATTATTCCACTATAAATATGAGACTGAACTATTGAGAATTAAAGACATATATTTACTGAGTACTTTATTGTAACCACAATGTAGCCATTGACATAATCATTACAGACAAGTGAATCCTCTATTGTTGATTCATACTTAAATGGGAATAAAATTATAGTTTTACCCTTTTAATTATATCTTGATTCCTAGTCCATTGACTTTACTAGTAAAGATTAATTCATAATCTGATTATGAATTTGACGTCAATAACCTTTTCAGTTCTAAAAGCCTACCCAAAAGGGAATCATCATTCAATCTATAAGAAGGTATAGATTCCATATCTGTTAATCTATGTCCCCAGCCATATACATCACTGAGTCCCCAAAACAATTGTTCTTATCCTGATCATTCTAACAAACCGTAATGCATGAATCAAAGGATCAAGTAACATATATAGGAGTTCATAGTAACCTCATGATTAAGATTAGTTTGTATATGATCATCAGCTTATGTGTTTTATAATACTATGAAATGATATTTAAACAAGTATTATTAAATCACATATTCTCCAGTTCTACATACTCTCAGCATGCAAAGTACCTCCACTAAAGTGTCCTACAACACTAGTAACCCGGATCTAGGTAACATGTATTCGTAATACTTATGGGTTGTACTAGCAGTAATTAATCTACAGATTCCATAACATTATTTTACAAGTAAACTATTTAAGTTCATTATCTCAATCTCGATCCTCTCATACCAATATGAAATTGAGATCACATAGATGAACTTGGGAATTTTATGATATTTACATAATATTATTAGCAATAATATAGTTCATAAGCTATATATATATACTAGCAATACTACAATTTCTTGTTGGGCACAATTTCCAACAATCTCCCACTTGCCCTAAAGCAAATGAGGCATTTCTCTTAACCCCATGCTTCATACATGACCCTGAAAATATTTAATAGATAAATTCTTTGTGAACAGATCTACAAAATAACATCTCCTTTTTTGACTATCTTTCAGATCAAGTGATATTTCCTCTCGATGTGCTTTCCCCTCTTGTGACTTCTCGGTTCCTATTAAATAGCTACTGCCCCACTGTTAACACAGTACAGAACAAGTGGTTGATCCATGCCTGGAACAACTTCCAGATCAATATAGAACATCTTCAGCCACACAACCTCTTTACTTGCTTCACAAGCTGCTATTTAATTCAGCTTCCATGGAGGAGTCTGCAATGCTAGATTGTTTAATACTTCTCCAAACAAAAGCAACAGATCCAAATGTTGACTTTCGACTATCTTTGTCTGATTGAAAATCAGAATCAGGATATCCAGTGGGGTTCAGGTCCCCACCTAAATACACAAGCATGTAATCTCTATTATGCCTAAGATACTTGAGAATATTCTTTACTGCTGTTCATTGACTCAATCTAGGATTGGATTGATAACGACTAACAATCCCTACTACATAACAAATGTCAGTTCTAGTGCATAACATTGCATACATTAGACTGCCCACTACAGAGGTATAGGAATATTGTCTCATGTCCTCCTCTTCATGAGGTGTTTGTGGACATTGTTCTTTAGACAACTTAACTCCTGACCTGGTAAGCATACTTCCCTTCTTGGAGTTTTGCATGCCAAAGCCCTCTACCACTTTATCAATATTAGTTGCTTGAGACAGTGCCAAAATTTTGTTCTTTTGATCTCTACAGATCTGAATTCCCAAAACATATTTGGCTTCTCCAAAATCTTTCATTTGGAATTGATAAGCTAACCATTTCTTTACTTTTGAAAATTTTTCTATGTAATTCACAATTAGTAGAATACCACAATCTTATCTTTGATTTGTTTATAAACAAAAGGTTCATCAACATTTTGTTCAGTACCAAACGTTTTGATTGTTTCATCAAATCTAAGATTCCAAGATCTCGAAACTTGTTTAAGTCCATAAATTGACTTAAGAAGCTTGCAAACTTTTTGCTCTTGACCTTTAACTTCGAACCCTTCTGGTTGAGACATGTAAGTGGTTTTGTCAAGATAACCATTCAAAAAAGTTGTTTTAACATCTACTTGCCAAATCTCATAATCCATGCATACATCTATGGATAAGAGTATGCAGATAGATTTGAGCATGGCCACAGGTGAAAATGTGTAACGCCCTACTTCCTTAGAGTCGTTACTAAGTGAGTTTTAAGACAAAACAGTGTGCAATGAACTCGCTAACCGAGGTTTTGAAACCAAAGTGTGACTAATTAAAAGTTAAGGTTGTAATTGTAACGCCCTACTTCCTTAGAGCCGTTACTTAGTGAGTTTTAAGACAAATCAGTGTGCAAAGATCTCGCTAACCGAGGTTTTGAAACGATAGTGTGACTAATTAAAAGTTAAGGCTGTAATATTAGAAAAATGCGTTGTTTCAATAAAACTCCTAATATTAAACATTGGGATCCCAAAATAAGGTTTGAAAACTATTTACATCTTAAAAATGAGTTCACAGTTGATAAATCATAAAAATCATAGATTATTACAGCCATTTTCAAATAAACCCCCAACCAAAGCAGTCGGGCAGGCCAAACATGTACGCGTCGCTTCACGCTCTCCGTACTCATGGTTGGTTGACTCAGTCATTGCCCTACCTGCAACACAGAGCACCCGTGAGCCAAAGCCCAGCAAGAAAACTCATGCAGAACATAACATATGCAATGTATACAGTTTATCATAACAGATAATCCACAAATAAACAAGTCAATCATTAGACTAAGCAAACACGGCCATGCCGCCCCAGGACCCTTACCAAAGCCCTGGGGTATCGGTTCTCACCGCGAGGATAACTCATGTATCCCTTGGGTCCCACCCTGAATATAGCATCCCATGTGCTAGGTGTTACTTTCGGCCCACGGCCGCCCCGGCCTACGCCGCACTCGGCCCACGGCCGCCCCGGCCTACGCCGCACTCGGCCCTTGCCGTTCATTTCATCATAATCACACATATAATATAACACAACAACATGCAATCAAATATTAATTCATTTAAGTCTGCACCCTAACATGTGATGCAATATAGGGCCGCGCCCCGCAATCATACTATGGGCCCACGCCCTATCCTACGGGTGTTATAGTTTTCTTACCTGAATTCCGAGCCTCCTGATGCACTATAGCCGCGAGCACGGTCCTCTAGCACGAGCCTCACCAACAACCTAGTCACAACACACAAGAAACATCCCTCAATACTAATCAACCCAAAACCACTTCCCGGGACCAATCCCGCA
The DNA here is from genome assembly GCF_963169125.1 of Humulus lupulus. Taxonomy (NCBI): domain Eukaryota; kingdom Viridiplantae; phylum Streptophyta; class Magnoliopsida; order Rosales; family Cannabaceae; genus Humulus; species Humulus lupulus. Next base: position 78,495,318 of record NC_084801.1, read on the forward strand.
CTCTCGGGACCTCTAAAACCTTAAAACAACACCCCGGAGACATCCTCCGAACCCCCGGAGCAAAGGCCTAAAATTGCCAAAAATGTCAACCTGAAATTTGCCTTGTGCCGCGGCACAACTTTCTTGTGCCGCGGCATCCATCAGACAGGGGCTCCCTTGCCGCGGCACGAAAATCCTGTGTCGCGGCACGCCATCGCAGACCTAGAATTCTGGGTTTTCTCCTGCGTTTTCTCCGAGCTAAAACCTTCCCAAATCATACCAAACCAATACCCAAACCCCAAAACCAATTTCAAGCTTCATATGAACAACTTAACAACCTATAGGCACTAGATACACGACCAAAACATCAACACACTCAAGAATCCACCCCTTGATTCCTAATTTCAGCATCTCAAACCAAACACTCAAACACACTAACTCAAGCTCTAGATTTCACAATTCAAAACAGAAATCAAACTTAAATGCTCATAAAATCCATACCTCAAGTGGAGAATCCACCCAACAAGCTCCCTTGATTCACCTCCTAAGCTCCCACTTCAGCCCATTTTCCTCTTCTTCTTCTTCTCTTCCTTGCCCTAACTCTCCTCCTCTTCATTTTAGCAAAGCCAACATATATCCCAAATGCCCAAACCGTGACCCACTAAAAACCCAGCTGAGAATTGCCTATAACCCTTGCCAAATGACCATTTTACCCTTTCCTACTAATCCTCCTTAGCTAAACCTCAAAGGACACTTAAGTCTTTTCATTTCTACCACTTTTTACCTTAAAACTTGTTACCCACAGCAGTAACTAATGGTTACCCAGGTTACTAAATCTCCAATAACCATTACCCGCTAAATCTCAACTTAGCCATAAAATTCCCGAGATACCCCTAGGCTCCTCCCGAGCCGGGTATAGAAATCCCGTTGTGACTCTTAAGTTAACTAGCTCTCTAGGACCGTCTCGGCACGTGCATCACAATAATACAACCACACCCACGTGGTACAATTCACAGAATACAATTATCACATATCAGTACAGTTATGCCCAACATGGCCAAAATTACAATTACGCCCTTCTAACACGATCCGGGCCTACATGCATACTAGTAAACATAGCCATGCATCTTAGTTAAACAAATAGCCAAATAACATGCTTTAAATCATAACCATGCATTTAACTCATAAAATCACACATAAATCCCAACCTGCCCTCCTGGCACACTAATCAAGGCCCTTAAGCCTTATTAGCGAAATTGGGTCGTTACAGTAATCTTAGAAAAATGCGTTGTTTCAATAAAACTTCTAGTATTAAACATTTGGGATCCCAAAATAAGGTTTGAAAACTATTTAATTCATAAAATAAGTTTACAATTGATCAGTTATAAAAATCATAGATTATTACAGCCATTTTCAAATAAACCCCCAACCAAAGCAGTCGGGCAGGCCAAACATGTACGCGTCGCTTCACGCTCTCCGTACTCATGGTTGGTTGACTCAGTCATTGCCCTTACCTGCAACACAGAGCACCCGTGAGCCGAAGCCCAGCAAGAAAACTCATGCAGAACATAACATATGCAATTTATACAGTAATCCACAGATAAAAAAGCCAACCATTAGATAATCCACAGATAAACAAGCCAACCATTAGACTAAGCAAACACGACCATGCCGCCCCAGAAGCCTTACCAAAGCCTGGGGTCTTGGTCCTCACCGTAGGGATATCACATGTATCCCCTGGGTCCTACCCTGGCTATAAGCATCCCATGTGCTAAGTGTTACTTCCGGCCCCGCTGCCGTTCTCGGCCTTGCCGCCCTCGGCCATAGCCGTTCATTTCACTATAATCATATATAGCATAAATCAAACAACATTCAAACAAATATCTGTACGCCCTGGTTTTCACGCGGGCTGTTTAGCAGGACGAGCCTCGGACTAAACATGATTTAGTCCGAGGCTCCCACAGGCCAGAGGCTCTATTTCCAGGACGGGCCCTTTCTAGCTCGAGGGGGTCCTGTTTCCAGCTCGCGCTTGTTGCACCAGGAGCTGGGAATAACATCCGGCGACCACGGACGGATAAGCTCGGGTTATGGATTGCTCCGGTAACGAGCTTCATAGGAAGCTCTGACCCTATGGGAAGTCAACACGCAAGATAAACGTGCATATTCCTGCCATCACGTGTCCGATATCCCCCTGACTTCTCGGACACGCAGCAGGAATGTGCGTATTCAGACACCCACGGACGAGTTGGGCCGTGCGACCCATTATCTCCTTCCATACTGATTAGACCACACTTGTGTGTCAGGTTTAGGAATTAATCATGAATATCACAGACTTGATATGACAAATGGTAAGGTCACGGGATGACCTCCCTACCAACTTCGAGGTGCCTTCTCCTATAAATATGGAGACCCTGGGAGTTGATAGGGGTTGGAAAAAATAGTCTTCGAAGAACTATATACTTTGTAAACCAATTACCCAGAGAATATCAATAATATTGACTAGTGGAGTAGAAGGATTTTAACCTTCGAACCACTTAAAAACGTGTTTTGAGTCACCTAGTTCAATTCCCAAAGATTTCCTATCTGTGACGGTTCTACTTTTAGTACTAATCTCTTTCTCTTCTTCTCTTAATTATCTGTTGCCGAAGAACCGCGTCAACAGTTTGTTGCTTTCATTGAGAGCCAGTCTGATTAGTACTACCACAAACATACAACTATGGTGACCACTCGATCCAAACATGGCAATGAGACAGAACAGCATGATGGGCAGGAGGCCTGCCATGTTGTCCTCCCCGATGAGCAAGTTCCTGAAGTCCAACAGAGTCCGGGAAAGCAACCGGCCGGCCAAGACGACACTGGTAGTTCGGCGCCCCGACCGCCTAATCCGAATCCATGTTATTACACTGCGGTGGAGATGGAGAATGCTCAGCTGAGGAGCCAGCTGGCAGCAGCTGGTCAGCAAATCCAGGATATTCTGAGTCGACTACCCCCTCTCACAACCAACGGTAACGTTGGAGAGAGGCAAGGCGAGGCTCCTAAGTCTCGCCAGAGTAATCGATCCAGGCATAGCCGTTCGGGTAGACTCCCTGTAGCCAACTCCAACCCTTCACCACGCCATCAAGAGGCAAACTTCAGAGAAATGCCTCGGACCGAACAGCAGCAGTACAGCCGTTCGGTTAGGACGTCAACCCCTAGCTCTCAGCCTTCCTCGAGGACGCCCAGAAGAGATCGAGGAAATTCCCAAAGAAGGGCCGAGGAGATCCGGAGACGTCAGCCCGTCCCCGAAGAACGTCCAGTTCCTCGTCCAGCTCGCCCAGCGCGAAACCAGCAAGCTGGCAGGGCCGAGAGGCCCCCACCAAATTTAGTCCGTCCGGACGGCACTAGGATCGCCTCTCCGGTCAGGCATCCTCCTTCTCCCATCAGATACCCGTCTCCTCAGTCCGACTGAGACATCCCGACCTACGGAAATAGTAGGAGAGACCCGCCATCAGCCGGGCCTTCCCGGCACAGCAGGGTGCCGGGGGAAGGATCGGGTAGGAGCCGCCAAAGACGCACCTCGAGCCTGTCCAGCAGGAGTCACTGGATCGGTAGTGCACGGAGTGATCTTTCGGGGGGAGACCTGCGACAGCGACTAAGTTCAGCACAAAGTCACCATACTACCCAGGGAGGCGACCTTCGAGATCGCCTCAACTCTCACAGAGAGGATCGAGTTAGGGATGGTAGCCAGGCCCGCTCAGTTGGGGTTCGATCCGAAGTACGTAACGGCGGGAATGCCCCAAATGACCTATCTCAAGATAGGAGGGGCAACAACCCGCCTAATATGTACAACGGGTCCGGAGCTGTTGAACAGCCCCGGAATAAGCCAGGATCTCAGGACAAAACCCTAGAGCGCTTAACTCAGATGGAGGAGCTGATGAAGAAGCTCCTGTTGGAGAAAGAAAAAGACGAATATGATTCAGGGGATGAGATGGAACTCTTCGCCCCCAATATAGCAGCAACGGCATACCCTTCTGGCTTTCGTATGCCTCACTTGTCAAAGTTCAACGGGGATGGAGACCCATCTGACCACTTAGGGATGTTCAACACCCTAATGATGGCTCATAACATCGGACCAGAGCTTCGTTGCTTGATCTTTCCTTCCACCCTAACTGGACCTGCCAGGCAGTGGTTCAAACAAAGTAAAAGGCAGTCAATCAGCTCCTGGAAGACCTTTTCGGCTGACTTCAAGAGGGCATTTCGCGCCTCTCAGGTCGCCTGAGTCCAGGCCGACTCCCTAGCTAACGTGAGACAGCAACCTGGAGAGACGCTAAAAGCCTACTTGAGCAGATTTGCAAATGTCGCTGCTCGAGCCAAAGACGCCGACGACAGCTCCAAACTCATGGCTATGAGGACCGGGATCCTAGTCGGCGGAGATCTGTGGAAGGATATTCAAAGGAGGGGGGTCAGCTCGGTTAGTGAATTCCTTAACAGAGCCCAAGAGTGGATAAACTTGGAAGAAGCTGAAGCTTCAGCCGCGGGGACCAGCCAGGTCCTCGAGAAGCCCGCTGGGACGGGAACAGAGATCGTAGTGGCGACTCCCGACGTCGCGCAGAGTAACCAGACCGGTGGCGGCAAAAGAAAAGGAAATGGTGAAAACAGCCAGCACGGTCAAAAGAAGAATAAGTCCGCGGATAAATTCAAGCCCGTGTTCACAAGGTATACCGAGCTCACCCAAACCAGAGAGAATATTTTCCTGGCCAACGTTACGCGAGTCCCCTAGAAAAGGCCGGAGCCAATAAAACACCCTAAGGGAAAGAGAGACGCTTCCAAATTCTACCGTTTTCATAACGACGTCGGGCACAATACCGACGACTGCAGGCACCTCAAAGATGAAATCGAGACTCTCATCCGAGCAGGTCCGTTGGCGCAATACTCGCGGAACAGGGTCCCGACAAGTCGACCCGCTCCGGAGATCCCAGCCAGTCAACCTGGACCTCGGGTAGATCAGGACGTCCTTCCCTCCGTGGTCGAGGGAGAGATTTCCACCATCTCTGGAGGACCACACATGGCTGGCACGAGCAAAGGCGCCCAGAAGAGGTATGTGAATGAGTTGAAGGCCCACAATGGAGCGGAGTTCGTCCCGGAACAGCGTCAATCAAAACAACAAAGATTAGAGAAACAACCGATCACTTTCACGGAGGAAGACGCGAGCCATGTCCAATTCCCTCATAACGATCCCTTGGTCGTAGCAGTCCAGCTCGCCAACCGGAGAGTAAGGAGAGTGTTAGTGGACAATGGGAGCTCGGTGAACCTCCTATTCCGGTCCACCTTAGAAAAAATGGGTCTGACCGTCTCCGAGCTGAAGGCAACCTCGATGATGCTATATGGTTTTTCCGGAGAAGGGTCAGCAGCGATAGGAACGATTGAGCTGGTGATCACCCTAGGAGACGAGTCCCGAACAGTGTCCAAACTACTCGAATTCGTAGTCATTGACTGCTCCGCTGCCTATAATGCAATTTTGGGCCGACCTACGCTCGTTGCTTTTGAAGCTATCACGTCCGTCCGGCACCTCGCCATAAAGTTCCCTACTTCAACAGGGGTCTGTACTATCAAGGGCGATCAGCTTGCTGCCAGGGAATGCTACAGCATTTCCATGAAGGGAAAATCTAAACCCGGGCAGGTGACGATGGCCATTCAGGATGAAGAGGAATCTCAGGGACCCAAGGCGGCTCCTGAGATTGAAAATCTCGGGTTTCCGAAGACGAAGAGCTCGCCCTAAGTGAGGACATTGACCCCCGAGTAGGCGAGGACAGGTCCGAGCTCCAAGCTATTGAAGAGCTCGAGGAGGTAGGCATCGATGAACAAAACCCGTCACGGACGGTTAAGCTCGGAAAGAACCTCTGCGATAGAAGAAAGACGGAACTGACTGCGTTTCTGCGGAAAAACCTGGACGTGTTCGCATGGTCGCACGAGGACATGATAGGGATCAGTCCGAGCGTAATCATGCACACGCTCCACCTAGACAAAAGCGTCCCTGCCAAGTCTCAAAAGCAGAGGCGTTTAGGGACAACCCGAGCCGATGCCCTTGAAGAAGAAGTAGCCCGGCTCAAAAAATGTGGCTTTATCCGCGAAGCCAGATTTCCCATTTGGGTTGCCAATCCCGTGTTAGTTCCAAAGCCCAATGGGAAGTGGCGGACCTGTATCGACTCTTCCGACCTGAATAAAGCCTGCCCCAAGGATTGCTTTCCATTACCAAGGATCGATCAACTGGTGGATGCCACAGCGGGGCACGAGCTCATGTCCTTCATGGACGCGTACTCGGGCTACAATCAGATCGCGATGAATCCAGCAGACCAGGATCATACCAGCTTCATGACCCCGACTAATGTCTATTGCTATAAGGTCATGCCGTTCGGTCTTAAGAATGCCGGGGCTACCTACCAAAGGCTGGTAAATAGAATGTTCGCGGACCAGATCGGGAAAAACATGGAAGTGTACGTCGATGATATGCTTGTCAAGTCAAAGATTGCCAGCAACCACGTCACCGATCTGGAAGAATGCTTTAACATACTGCAAGAATATGGCATGAGGCTCAATCCTCAGCAGTGCACTTTCGGTGTCGCATCGGGGAAGTTCTTGGGTTTCATAGTCAATACCCGAGGAATCGAGGCAAACCCCGACAAGATCAGGTCACTGCTCGAGCTTCCTTCCCCCAGGTCGCGGAAAGATGTCCAAGGCCTCACAGGAAGAGTGGCAGCACTGAACCGGTTCATTTCCAAATTGACCGACAAGTGTTTGCCCTTCTACAACCTGCTCCGGGGAAACAAGAAGTTCGAATGGACAGTAGAGTGTGAAAGTGCATTCCTCGACCGAAAAATGTACCTGGCTGAGCCGCCTGTGCTGTCAAAGCCCAAGGTAGCATAACCTCTTTTCCTCTACATGGCCGTCACTGAGGACGCAGCTAGTGCTGTTCTAGTGCGAGAAAAGGACTAGGCTCAGAAACCGGTTTATTACATCAGCAAGAGACTCCTCGGAGCTGAGTCAAGGTACCCATTGATGGAAAAACTGGCGTTCTGCCTAATCACGGCCTCGCGAAAACTCAGACCATACTTCCAGTCCCACTCTGTACATGTCATGACCGATCAGCCTTTAAGGCAGGTTTTGCAAAAGCCTGAAGCCTCGGGACGCTTGCTGAAGTGGGCGGTCGAACTCAGTCAGTTCGAGATTTTCTATACTCCCCGAACTACCATAAAAAGTCAACCCTTGGCCAACTTCGTGGCAGAATGCGCGGGATTCCATGAGATCCCATCAAAAGACTCACCTCAGGTCGCCTCCTCAAGTTCATCGTGGAAGATCTTCGTTGATGGCTCATCTAACGAGAACGGCTCCGGGGCCGGAATCATTCTGATATCTCTAGAGGGGCATAGATTCCACTCGGCGCTGAGGTTTGGGTTCAAGGCGTCTAATAACGAGGCAGAGTACGAAGCCTTGTTAGCTGGACTTAGGATAGCTAGTGAGCTAAAGGCAAGGTCTGTCCGATGCTTCAGCGACTCCCAGCTCGTGGTGAATCAGGTTCTAGGCGAGTATCAGGCGCGGGGTCCCAAGATGGCCTCCTATTTGGCTAAGGTAAAATCCGAACTGTCTGCGTTTGGGCAAGGGTCGATCGAACAGATACCTCGGGAGCAGAACGCCAACGCAGATGCTCTCGCCAAGCTCGCCACCTCGGGAGAGACAGAAACCCTGGGGTTGGTACCAGTTGAGTTCTTGGAGAAACCCAGCATAGACGGAGATCGAGCAGATATTGAAATGATTGACATCAGGCCGACCTGGATGACTCCCATTGTTGAGTACCTCGTCGAGGGCAAGTTACCCGAAGGGCGCAACGACGCACGACGCACGACGAGTCCTTTATCAAGCTCCGAGGTATACGCTAGTGGAGGGGGTGTTGTACCGACGTGGGCATTCCTTACCTCTCCTCCGGTGCATTCTTCCAAGTGAAGCGAAGGCCATCCTACAGGAAGTTCATGACGGGTTCTGCGGAGATCACGCTGGGGGGCAAAGCCTGGCCTTGAAGATCCTTCGGCAGGGTTATTACTGGCCGACTCTGTCCAAAGACTCGATCTCATATGTAAAAAAGTGCTACAAGTGTCAGCGGTTCGCCGCGGTTGCACGAGCTCCTCCGACCGAGCTAAAAATGATTTCGTCTCCCTGGCCCTTCGCCATTTGGGGGATAGATCTAATAGGCGCCCTGCCCACCGGAAAGGGCGGGGTCCGTTACACCGTGGTAGCCATTGACTACTTCACCAAGTGGACCGAAGCAGAGCCGTTGGCGACAATAACATCGAAAAAGGTGCTAGACTTTGTGGTTAAAAGCATCATATGTCGATTTGGCCTACCCAAAAAGATCGTCTCCGACAATGGCACTCAATTTGACAGCGATCTGTTCACCGAATTTTGCGAAAGGCACGGAATTGTGAAAAGTTTCTCGTCCGTGGCCTATCCCCAGGCGAACCGCCAGGTCGAGGATGTCAATAAAACTCTGAAGGCAAGCCTCAAGAAGAGGCTAGATGAGGCAAAGGGGATCTGGCCAGAACAGCTCCCCCAAGTTCTGTGGGCCTATAGGACATCACATCGGACTCCCACGGGTCACACTCCTTTCTCCCTAACCTTTGGAAGTGAAGCAGTCCTCCCCGTGGAGGTGAAGGTCCTGTCACACAGGGTCCGGTCCTACGACCAAGACGGGAACCACGAGCTCCTATGCCACTCCTTAGACTTAGTGGATGAAAGGCGAGAGGATTCACAACTCCAACACGCCCATTATCAACAGAAAATCACTCGCTACTTCAACACTAAGGTCAAAAGACGTGCCTTTAGCGTCGGTGATTTGGTCTTGAGGAGAATTTTCCTGGCTGGGAAAGATCCCAAAGATGGGGTTTTGAGACCAAGCTGGGAAGGACCATACCAGGTCATCGAAGTCATCAAAGAGGGAACTTATAAGTTAGCTCGACTTGGTGGAGGGGCGGTCCCGCGGACTTGGAATGCTATCCACCTAAAGAAATATTATCAATGAGCCATTTGTAAGGCCTAGAAGGTCACCTTCCATGTATAAATAAAAATCAAATGTTTCTCGTTATTTGCAAGTGTAATTTTAAAGTAACAACGAATGACCCTTTCCCAGTTACTTGGGGGGCATATGTTACCTGGATATAACCAGGTCTCCTTAACGACTTAGGTGTTAATTTTTATCTACGGATAAGAGTTATCACAAACTAAGTCCTATCCTAGTCTTAACCAGGTCAGAAAACTTAGAAGTTAACTAAAATTTGTTGACCGTGGTTCTTCTTTAAAGAGCCCGGGATACGGATAAAAGTTGACGCGAACTAAGTTTTTCAAAATAAGTTCCTGGTCTTAACCAGGTCAGAAAACTTAGAAGTTAACTAAAATTTGTTGACCGTGGTTCTTCTTTAAAGAGCCCGGGATACGGATAAAAGTTGACGCGAACTAAGTTTTTCAAAATAAGTTCCTGGTCTTAACCAGGTCAGAAAACTTAGAAGTTAACTAAAATTTGTTGACCGTGGTTCTTCTTTAAAGAGCCTGGGATACGGATAAAAGTTGACGCGAACTAAGTTTTTCAAAATAAGTTCCTGGTCTTAACCAGGTCAGAAAACTTAGAAGTTAACTAAAATTTGTTGACCGTGGTTCTTCTTTAAAGAGCCCGGGATACGGATAAAAGTTGACGCGAACTAATTTTTTCAAAATAAGTTCCTGGTCTTAACCAGGTCACAAAACTTAGAAGTTAACTAAAATTGGTTGACCGTGGTTCTTCTTTAAAGAGCCCGGGATACGGATAAAAGTTGACGCGAACTAAGTTTTTCAAAATAAGTTCCTGGTCTTAACCAGGTCACAAAACTTAGAGGTGAACTAAAATTTGTTGAACGCGGATATTCTTTAAAGAGCCCGGGATACGGATAAAGTTAACTCGAACTAAGTTCATAAAAATAAAGAGATGAATTGTAACCAAATGCATAAAAATTTATATGTCAAACTGGCTGAGCAAATTGTCTCGAGGCGGAAACGCCTCACATAAAAAAGAGAATTACAATAGGAAGAGTTCAAAATACTTAAACGAGAAGTGTCCTAAGCCCCATCAGTTGTCCCTTTGGAGGTCGCGGTCTCATCCTGCTCCGCCGCGACAGAGGCCTCTCCAGTCTCCGATGGAGGAACCTCCTTATTTAGGCGGGCTTGAAGCTGCAGCAACAAGAATGCCCAGAGTTCCGGCGGCATGAAAGAAAAGTCCGCGTCCGGATTGTGGGACCAGCAGTGATAGAACAGGTCTTGTAAGGACTGCTCCGATACGACCCGCTCGTCTTTCACGGGCGGCCTGGGAGGCCTGGGCTTCGGCCTTCGCCGCCTCAAGATCTGTCCGCGATGCGGCCAGGGAGTTTTTAAGCTCTTGGTTCTCGGAGCGGATCTTCTCTAGCTCGGCTTTAGAGGCCGCCAGCATGTCTCTGGCCTCCTGAGACTCCTGGAGGGCGGTCTGGCGATCAGTTTCCAAACCCTCGAGCTGGGCCTTGGTCCTAACAATGCCTTTGTATGCGGCAGCAATGCCCTGCAAGAAAAGAATGATAAATTAACAAACTGGAAGGAAAAAGGCGGCGTGTGAGTGTTAAAGCCTTAAAAGAAGGGGGCACTTTACCGTTAAGGTCATATCCATCGCAGACTCTATAACTAGGACCGGGCTCGTTGTTTCGATGGCCCGGAGCTCCTTCTCCCTGATATTGTAGAAATGGCTGACGGCGTAGCTAGCCGACTCATACACCGAACCCCGGAATGCTTCGGGCATCTTCTCCAGAGCCCGGGGGTCGACCGGGATACGCACATCCGGGGTTGCCGCGGCCAGATTCCCGACCTCTATTACCCCGTCCTGGGCGGCTAGTGGAGATCGTTGGGGTGGCGGGTGCATGAGCCCTGTCCTGGCAACAGGGAGGTTTGCCCCCGCGACCTGGGATGGCGGGGCTTTCTCCTTCTCCTTAGCCGGGGATTTGGTGGAGGCCCCAGCCGAGCTCTTGGATTCGCGAAGCCTCTTTAACCTCGACCCTGCTAGGGGATTCCCACCGAACACAACGCCCCGCAGACTATTCCCAGGCTGAGACATCTCTTCTGCTAAGAACAAAAAACATGGTCATTACAAGGTAGCAATCATGCAGAAATAAAGACAAAAGGTTCAAAGGCAATAAGAAAGCAAATACTAAGGGAGCCCTACCCCCCGAGCTGGAAGAGCCTAGGACGATTATCTCGCGAACTGGCGAAGGTTCTAGGTCCGGTTCTGACTCGAGGCTGGACTCTTCTACGTACTGCCTAATCCCCAGAGCATAGATGCCACTCTGGAGCGCAGTCCACGTGCGTAAGTTGGTCCCGTACTCCTCAAAAAGGACCGACCTAAAAGCTAGGGTATTATCTACTACTACGGTACCCTTAGGCCGACTCTCTTGGTTGTCCAGAACGAGCTGGTCAACGCAATGGAGCAAGAGCGTGTCGAGGTCCGGATTCCTTGAGTGACGATGGACGAGCTGCCTAGGGTTGAACCTAACCAGCCGGGGGTCTGCAGTGGCCCTATCTACGTTCTTAAATAAGTAAGAGTTACCTTGACCAGAAGGACCCGCGGCTGCTCCGGATTGGGCCCTCTCCTCGCTCATCCCTTGGGCGACCTCCAAGGTCCTCTTCCTGTTCATCACCAGAGGAACTTCCTCGCCTTCCTCCTCGCCTTCTTCGTCTGCGACCTCCTCCGCGATGATCGGTCTGTTGTCGCGAGCTGGGGGAGGCCCCTGGGGGCTTTTCAAATTCAAAGTCTGATTTGGGAAAATCAGCTTGCAGAATACCATCGTCTCGTCCGTCACGAGCACGCGGTAGTCTTTCTCACTGGGGGGCAGGTTCGCCAGTGTATCGTATTGACCCCCGAGGGTCACAAACTTTTCGGTCCTCGCGTAGATGGCTGCAAGGTTGGTTGAAGTCAGAAGTGGAATGAGGGAAGTGCTAAAATAAGATAACCATTAAAAGGCGAGCTAAATCAAGGATCACTTACGAGGACGGTTGAAATAGTGATGATCGCAGTTTCGGAACCCAGTTGACATGAAAAACTAGTCTTTCAAGTCATTTGGATGGCTCGGCAGCTCGATCACTGCTGCTGTGTTAGGGAAGCGGGTTAAGTAATAGAACCCGTCGCCTCGCCCCCGCTGGTCCGGGCTGGCTTTGAGGCAAAAGAAATATAGAATATCAGCAGGAGTGGGGACCTCCCACTCATGCTTTTGAAACAAATACCTCAATCCCGCCAGCAGACGGTATGAGTTGGGGGGGAGCTGAAATGGGGCCAACCCCACATAGTTCAGAAAATCAGCAAAATACTGATCCAGGGGGAGGAAGGCCCCTGCCTTGAAGTGTTCACCGCTCCAGGCCGCGAACGACTCGTCGAGCGGCGTGCAGCTCCGCTCCCCATCCGCAGCAGGTCGGGCGATCACGGAGGTCATCCCCAGAGGAATGTTGTGGTTGAGGAAGATTTTGGTGATCTTTGCCTGGTTGGTTATCTTCGAGACGATTCTCTCCGCCTCAAAAAACGCGTCAGGGGCCACCTCGGCTTGCTTCTCCACTGCCGGTCCAAAGTGAGGAATTGGCGAGCTGGTCACCACCGCCTTTCCTTTATCCTGCTGGGAGGACGAACTTCCCACGTTCTTCTGTGGCAGATTTCTCTTTGGAGCCATCTGGTCGCCTATCGAACAAAAGAAAACACTTTAGAAAAGGCGACCCAAGCAGGAGAGTGAAGCAAATATTAAGTACACGAGCTGGGGTAAGCCCAGCCCATGGAGAGTGGTTTCACGCGTCCCAAGGAACACGCGCCTATGCCCTCAACAGATCCCAGATTACTCGCAATTCATGTGTCAGAGGGCTCAGAGTAAAAAATTGCCTTGGGGGGAAAGTTTCAACAGGCAAGGCGTGGCAAAACCGCTTTTAAGGCGTATTCCCTAAGCTACCCCGTTTTTGCACCCAAAATTCCTAAGGATCCTACCCAGAAATTGTTCCTAAGAGAGAACCATGGAACCCATATTCTAAGACGATGTCCCATGGCAAGTGTGCCCTAATCTAAGATGGGCTGTCACCCTCCATATCCGCGCGACCCAGAAAACTTCTGCATGTGGCTACAGTAAAATTTTTTACCTAAGCAACAGTGGCATGCTTTCAAAAATAAACAGGGACAGAAGACTTACAGTATATGGTTAGATGGTGAGCGAGGTTGCTGCGCTGGTAGGAGCTCCGTTGGCACAGTGGTCTCCAAGGCATTGAAGGAACTCGTACGATTAAGCTTCGTGAACGGAGAAGATGAGAGCAATGGAAATGAGGGTTTTGTTCTTCGGAAGGTCAAAGAGAAAAGAAGGAAATTTGAGAGGTTTTGAATGGTAAGGTGACCCGTGCGTGGGATGACCACCCCCTTTTATACAAGGGAAGGATCACGTGTAAAAGGCCCTTGGGAGACCCTCCACTCGAAATGTGAAACGACGGCTGGACGGTAGGCTAGGCCATTTAATGCGATTCTCGTAGAGTGTACCGTCGCCACCCACGGCGTTCCACGTATCAGACGCCTGCGAAAAGCATGGAATACGAAGGGTTGTGGGGGAAGTCTAAAAGCCCCTACTATGGTCTCCCATATCTGACGTCATGGACCACGAGCAGGAGCTTGGGGGGCGATGTACGCCCTGGTCTTCACGCGGGCTGTTTAGCAGGACGAGCCTCGGACTAAACATGATTTAGTCCGAGGCTCCCACAGGCCAGAGGCACTATTTCCAGGACGGGCCCTTTCTAGCTCGAGGGGGTCCTGTTTCCAGCTCGCGCTTGTTGCACCAGGAGCTGGGAATAACATCCGGCGACCACGGACGGATAAGCTCGGGTTATGGATTGCTCCGGTAACGAGCTTCTCAGGAAGCTCTGACCCTATGGGAAGTCAACACGCAAGATAAACGTGCATATTCCTGCCATCACGTGTCCGATATCCCCCTGACTTCTCGGACACGCAGCAGGAATGTGCGTATTCAGACACCCACGGACGAGTTGGACCGTGCGGCCCATTATCTCCTTCCATACTGATTAGACCACACTTGTGTGTCAGGTTTAGGAATTAATCATGAATATCACAGACTTGATATGACAAATGGTAAGGTCACGGGATGACCTCCCTACCAACTTCGAGGTGCCTTCTCCTATAAATATGGAGACCCTGGGAGTTGATAGGGGTTGGAAAAAATAGTCTTCGAAGAACTATATACTTTGTAAACCAATTACCCAGAGAATATCAATAATATTGACTAGTGGAGTAGAAGGATTTTAACCTTCGAACCACTTAAAAACGTGTTTTGAGTCACCTAGTTCAATTCCCAAAGATTTCCTATCTGTGACGGTTCTACTTTTAGTACTAATCTCTTTCTCTTCTTCTCTTAATTATCTGTTGCCGAAGAACTGTGTCAACAATATCAATTCATTTAAATCTGCACCCTAACATGTAATGCAATATAGGGCCGTGCCCGGCAATCATCTCATCATGCAATATAGGGCCGTGCCCCACAATTACACTATGGGCCCACGCCCTATCCTACGGGTGTTATAGTTTTCTTACCTTTCCCTTCAATAGCTTAGATCACCTGACTCCTTGAGCACGATCCCACTCGAGCCTTAGCGCACACCTAGGCACAAACATAGGTCAAAGTCAACACCGAACCCCAAGTCCGAATACCTAGCCTCGGGACCAATCCCGAGCCCCCGGGAAGTCCTAAATCCCCAAAACAAAGTGGCGGAATCGAGCCCCGAACCCTAGGTCAAAATCCCTCATCAAAAACCCAAAAATCAACCTCTGTGAATAGTGCAGTGCTACAGCGCTCAAAAGAGGGCACTGTAGCGCTACAAGCAGAACACTCCCCCCAGAACAGGGGCTAGGGCTACAGCGCCCACTGACTAGCGCTAGTTGCAGCCCAGCAGAACCCAAAAATCGCTTCTTGCGATTTCCTTCAACCAAATCAACCCCAAACTTGTCCAAACCTTTTCCAAACCCAAAATAAACCTTATAAACATCTCACACTCATCCCAAGCATCCCAAGAACTCAAAACCCAAGCACATTCAACCCAAATCTCAAAATTCACCATGAACAACCCTAAACCCAGAAATTCAGTCAACAACAAAGTTAAAGGCTTAGAATTCTTACCATTGATGCAAATTTCGACCTTGATTCAACCCTAGACCTCCTTAGCTTGTTCATCATCAAATCTTGCCCAGAAATTCCCTAAAATTCCCTTCAACTCAGCTCAAAACACAGCTCAAACCATCAAAACCCTTAAAACTGAAATCTCTAAAACTTACCTCAAAAGTTTATGTGTTCTTGCCAAATCTTCAAGTCTAACCCAAGATCCTTGATGCTCAGCCTACCATTGCTCTCCACTAAGCTTTGTTCCAAGAAAAATGGAGAGGAATGGTGCAAAAATGCACAAACCGATCCTTTGGAAAACCCCTCTGTTTTTCTCTCTTTTCTTTCTTTCCTTTTTCTTTCTTTTCTTTCTTTCTCTCCACAGCCAACACTCTTTCTCTATAAATCCCACTAAGTGTATAAAGCCTCATAAATCAACCTTCTAAAATCCAATTGACCAAAATGCCCTTCCTATTAACTCTAAATCCTTTTGTCCAAATAGGGCCATTTTAGTCATTTTACCCAATTCCCGCTAATCCTCAAGTGTCTCTAATATTTCCCCGTTGCTTTCCAACACTTGATAAACCACCAAATAAATATTCCCAATCATCTAAATTTATCTCAATCTATTCTCTAAATTCATGCTTATACCCCCAGGCTCGCCCCGAGCCGGGTATAAATTCCCGCCATGACTTTTCCGCTAGCCTACTCACTGGGATCGTCTCGAGTCACAAATCACAGATACGCCCACATACCACTATGGTCTCAACAATCATCACATATCAATACAGTTATGCCCAACATGGCCAAATTACAATTATGCCCTTCTAACACGATCTGGGCCTACATGCATACTAATATAAATAGTCATGCATCTCAGATAAACAACTAGTCATATAACATGCTTTAAATCATAATCATGCATTTAACTCATAAAAATCACACATAAATCCCATCATGCCCTCCTAGCACGCTAATCAAGGCCCTTAAGCCTTATTATCTAATTTGGGTCGTTACAAAATGTTTCTTCATAATCAACTCGTCCTTTCTGTGTGTAGCCCTTTGCTACTAGGTGTAACGCCCTACTTCCTTAGAGTCATTACTAAGTGAGTTTAAAAATGTGCATTCAACTCGCTAATCGAGGTTTTAGGTCAAATAGTGTAATTAAGCCATAGACAGAGGAAAAACTTTAGAAATAATTCCATTTCATTGAAAATCATAAAAGTTTAACACCTGGGATCCCAAAATACAGTTTAGAACCATTTAAAACATATAAATTGAACCAAGTCGACTAAACGACAAAATCTAGGTTTATTTACAAACATCTCCCAAAATCCACTAGATGTGGTAGCCAGGCTGGCCAAACATGTACACGCCACTTCATGCCTGCTACACTCATAGTTGGTTGCCTTTCTCCTTGCCCTTACCTGCACCACAGAGCATCTGTGAGCCGAAGCCCATCAAGAAAACCCATAACAGATAACATATGCAAAACATATACCAAGTATATAAACTGGCCATCAATAGGCTAAACACATACGGCCTAGCCGTCCCAGGCGCTTTACCAGGCCCTAGGTTCGCGGTCCACACCGTGAGGATATCCCAGATATCCTTTAGGGACTTGCCCTGGCAACTCGCACTCCACGTGCTCAACGCTGCTCCCGGCCCCTTGCCGTACTCGGCCTTGCACTCAATGTGCCCAACGTCGTTCCCAGCCCTTTGCCGTTCCCAGCCCCTGCCAACCTCGGCCTACACCGTTCCCGGCTCTTGCCGATAATTCACATAATTGCACTAATAGCATAATAAACAAGTACAGAAAACTAGCAAATACAATCAAAGGGCTATTCCTTGCAATTAAAACACATTGGGCTCAGCCCTGCATACACGCTCTATGGGAACAAGGGTTTTCTTACCTGAGTCCTGAGCTCTCCGAGCACTGCTATCCCAAGCACAATCCTCTAACTTGAGCCTCGCCGAAACCCTAGTCACTACACATTAACAATATCCATCCATCAAGTTCAAATCCAATAAATAACTTTGAGTCATATCTCAAACCTCCGGGACCTTGAATTCTATCAATCCAGGTGATAAAATCCATCCCGAGCCTTAACCATTGAGTTCCCAGGCCTAAACACCCTTAAAAACACAAACTGGCACTAAGAACCACGACCCTTCCCACTAGCGTCGCGGCTAGCCTCGAAACAGAGGCTAGCACCTCTCTGAAACCCACGCGGGCCGCGGCGCACATCACCAAGCATCGCGGCGCGCCTCAAGCATCTCGGCCTCCCATGGCCATGCGCACACGCGGGCCGCGGCATGCCCCTCCTAGAGCCGCGGCCCTAGCCTCTAACCCAGAAATCTTCATCATTTTTCTGGATTTTCTTCAAACCAACTCATCTAACAATCAAGCTAACAATCCCAGATAATCAACACAAAGATTTAGCCCAGTTTCAACATCAAAACCTGCTCCAAAACTCAACTAAAATACCCAAGAACAGATCAAGTTCCATTCACATGCATATCCTAAAAACACAACAAAAATTCAAGCTTAATTCCCATGGTTAGAGCTTACCTTTGCTGAGTTTAGTCTCTGAATTTGATCCTTAATCCTCAAGCTTTTAGCTCCCAAGATTTCCCAGCAAAATTCCAGGTTTTAACTAACTTCCACCAAAATTCTCCTTTGATATGCCTTAGAGAGTGAAAGAGAGAGAGAGAGATAAGAACCTATCTTCAGCTGGAAAGGAGAATGGGTGTCGGTTTCTACAATCCTCTAAACGATTCTTCCCTTTGTTTTATTTAACTTAGTCTATGTGGTTACCTCAAGGCTTGGGGTACCAAAACGTCCCCGAGGGAAAAATGGTAAATTTCCCCAATATTCCCTCCTAGACATTCTATCCTCAAATATATCTCCAAATATTTATTTTCACAACCCGATAACCTCATAACACATCTAATACCCAAATTACCCCTCGACTCGCCTCGAGTCAGAATCTCAACCCTGTTGTGACTTTTTGGCTAACCACTCCCAGGGATTGTCTCAGATCGTGCTGCACAGACATATCACATATATACAGCATTTATCACATCGATACCCCTAATACCCAGACGGAGCCCACATGCACATTTAATTCAACTAAACATGCATCATTATCATATATTCACATAAATCCACATATTAACATATTAAATCATTTATTGCCCTCTGACACACTAATCAAGGCCCTAAGCCCTATTAGCAAATTTGGGTTGTTACACCAGGCTTGCTTTGAAAGTTGCTACTTTCCCATATTCTCCTCTTTTCCTCTTAAATATCCATTTGCAACCAATAGGTTTAACATTTTCAGGTGGATCTTCAAGAATCACGACAGAATTGGAATACATCGACTCCATTCCAAGATCCATGCCATTTAGCCATTTTTCTTTGTCGGAATCTTCCATTGAATCTCTATATGTCAATGGATCATCTTTGTTGTGTTAGACACAAGCATCTGAACTTCATGTTCATAGCAAACTGGTTGTTTACCAACCCTCCTCCCCCTACGACAAAGCTCTTTATTTTTCTGACTAAACTGGCGATATCATCTTGTCATTTATCTCTTGACATTGCTGGTGAATGGTCTTATTTACATGAGAACATTTCCTCAAGTACGACTTTACTTTGAGGTTTGTGGTTATTTATATAGTCATGCTTCAGAATAGTAGCATTTGTTGATACAAACAGTTTGCTATCTTTAGGACTATAAAATATACCACATTTTGTTTCTTTGAAATATCCCACAAAAATGCACACTTCAGTACGTGATTCCAACTTCCCAATCTTTCCTTTAAGCACGTGTGTAGGACAACCCCATATATGAAAATGGCATAAACTTGGTTTAGTACAACTCCATAAATCCAATGGTGTTTTCTTAATAGACTTAGATGGAAAAACATGGAAAATGTATAGAGAACATTTTATTGCATAACCACAGAATGTCAAAGGCAATGATGAGTAACTCATCATCGATCTAACCGTATCTAGTAAGGTTTTGTTCCGTCTTTATGAAACAACATTTTGTTGTGGCGTTTCAGGTAAAGTGAGTTGGGATTGAATTCCATGCTCACGAAAATGGTCCTCAAATTTATAATCTAAGTACTCTCCACCTTGATTTGATCAAATTACTTTAAGTAATTTACCAAATAGTTTTTCACCTTCTACTCGAAATTCCCTAAACTTATCATAGGTTTCAAATTTCCTTTATATTAAGTACATGTAACCATATCTTGAATAATCATCAATGAAAGTAACAAAATATTCATAACCTCTTCTAGTTTGGACATTTAGTGGACCACAAACATCTTGTTGACCCTAGTTTTGGTCAACTGACACTGAGTCAAAACGCTTGATGTGGATAAATGTGTTGGAATGGATATAATGACAAAACCAGTAAAGAACACAATAAATTATAGTGGTTCGGCCCCAAGAACTAGTAATGACCTACGTCCACTTAAGCTATTATTGATATGAGATCTCAAAGGAGTGATGAAAGAACTAGGGTTCTCTGAGTTTCACAAACCTGAGAGGGATAAACAATATAATCGTAATACAATAGCTGTAATTCTCTCGTAAGTGTATAACTTTAATTAACCAAAAGCCAAAGTCCCTTCCTTGAGCTATCTTTCTCTATTTATAGGCTCAAGGAGGATTACATGAATTTGTTATAGATATTCTCTCCTAATTAATCGGATAATCAAGAATCATCGGAGATAATCTCAGAATTGATTATGATTTCCCCAAGATCATCTTGAAATATACAGAGTGTACGACCATGCTGGTCGTAAGGAAACCTCAAACGCTACGCCAGGAGGATCTTACTGGTCGATGGTCGAACAGAACTCTGCCAGGTGTTTAAAAATGCCTGCCACGTCACCCGTGTAGTTTTTTGGATAACATTTGCCCCCCAAGTTTATTTATTATGACCAACAATAAATAAAATTTAAGGAAACGACTCTTCGATTACCCCACCAGATCTGTCAGAGTAGTTCGTGCATTCTTGGGAAAAGTAACCTACCCCTGTCTAACCACGGCTTTTCGGTTCCCAAATAACCTATTGACGGCTATCACCCTTCCCCATGCTTTGAAAAGAGGAAACTGATGATTACTTCTTCTTTCATGCCACAGACAAAATATATATAGCCTTCTCAGAGCCTTTTTTTTCTTTTTACGCAAGTTTTTTCTCTTTCAAGAAACCCTAAATCAGAACCTTTATTCTCTCTGAAGATCATCTTTCAGTGTTTCAAGAACCAACAGTCCGTTCCTCTATGCTTGAAATTCCTTCAAACCTCCACGCTCTTTGCTTTGTTAAGTTTCAGAACCTTTCTACTCTTTATTTTCGCTATGCATGCCGCTGTGAGTTAACTGTTAAGTTCTGGCATTGTCTGTGTTCTTAGGTTGAGATGCATGAAAGTAGGGGATTTATCGGGTGATGCTAGATAGGATGATGTTTCTTTGCCATCCAGGAGTTACGAGTTAGTTTGATAGTCGAGATCATAAATTTAGGACGTAAAACCAAAGTAAAATTTTGATTTTTATGCTAGTTGAAAAACTGAATTTTTTCCCGCCCTTATAGGAGTTGAAAAAGCTTTTTCAAAAAAACTTTTTGCTTTGACTTTTTGATTTGTTTTTCAAACTGTTCGTGTGAAAAAATTAGTTTTTCGTTAGAATGTTGTTGAATAAAAGTTTGACTTTTATACACGACCAGCGTTATTCTAACCAACTTTCTAGATTCTCCATCCTCACCTCCCCATTTTTCTGTTCGCAGATTTTAATGCCAGATTTGTGGGGAGGTGAGCGGCCAATCGAAGAAGATCTTCTTGCACAACTGCTTGGAGGTGAAGAACAGCCGGCTCAGCATGTTCACGAGATTACATTCTAAAGACTCCCTTCTTCCAAACCTCAACCATCACCACCTAAAATGGCCCGTTCTAAATCTCCTGGCAAAAAGAAACCAAACCCTGAAAACAATCCAAATCCTCCTGCCCAGCCTGATTTGCAAGCTAGGGTTCCCTCGACCAACGATCGAGAAAACATTGCCCCGGACCCTCGCATTCAGGTCAGGGCTCGCCCTCGACATTCAAACCTTCCTGATGTCGAGTGGTATCTTTCTCCCCTCAGCCAGGTGACTCCCAGGATGCTTGCTAATTATCTTAGGAAGTATCCTCTCACTGGGGTCAATCTCAAGATCCCCGCTGCTGACCAAAGGGCCAACTTGCCTGGGGGTGTCTACAGCGCCTGGTCGAGGTACCACATAGAGGCGGGGGCTACCCTTCCTCTACATCCATTCTATCAGGGGGTGGCAAAATACTTCGGTGTTGCCCCCTTTCAAATTACTCCAAATGGATATAGAATGCTTACCGCACTCTATATCCTTTACAAACTTAAAAAATGGCCAGAGCCTACTCCTCACGAGGTCAACTTCCTTTTTGACCTTAAGTCCAACCCTCAACAGTCCGGGACGGGCTTTTTTCATTTTTGTCACCAGAAAACAAACCGAACATTCCTGAGTGACACCACCCACATCTCCAACGTGGGGAAATACAGCCAGGAGTATTTCCTCACGCCCGACATGACTACAAACAACTTGGCCTTCGCTCGAGGAGGTAAATGTCATTTTCCACTGGTCGCTACTTTTACTTAGCAAATTTCTTTGTACTTCTCTAAAGTATCTTGTGCCTTTCAGGACCATGGCTATGCCCAAACCCAACACCAGACATGGTGTTGAGGTCCAACGCACTGGCCAGGATGACTGATGCTGAAAAAAGCGTTAAGTCTCTGGTCACTGATGAAAACTTGAGGTTGTCTGGCCTCTTGACCCCTCATTAGGAAATGAGGGAACCCGCGGTGGCAGACGCCACTGCCGAGGGGCATCCCGAGCGGCAACCCCTAGCGTCCCCTCCTCGAAGGAGACTGACTAGGGTTACAATCAGGGAACCGACTGGCGCCCCCTCAGCAGAAAGGCCTTCTGCCCCCCCAAGGGAAGGGGAAACAAAAGGCAGCAGAGACTGTCGTAGACTTGGATGAGTCTTCAGATGAAAACGGTACTGTTATTTTGCTTTTAAATAGCTTGCCAATTCCCTGTCACTTATTTGACGGGGACGACAATTTTACATATACTCCAAATCTAGGGCCAGACTTCTTCGTGCCAGAGAGTGAGTGTATGACTAGAAGAGTCAGTAGTGTAGCGACAAGTAGTAGTAGCTCGGGTATTGGACATTGTGATTTTCCTTACTTCTTTTCGGATGTGCCATGATTTTCCATCTATTTTTGGCTTACTATCTGCATGTTTATCTTTTTTACAGAAATGTCCTCCCTCAACATTTTTGACTTGTATAAGACTCAGGAGGAGGAGGAGGAGGTTCCTCTGGTCCGACGGAGGAAATCGGCCAGGAGACAAGATGGCGAGTCTAGCCAAGCACCCTCGGCCAAGAAGAGTCGAGCAGCTGATCCTCCAAAGGATGGGCCCTCTGGCTAACCTTCTGCTCAACCATCCGCTCCTGCTGAAAAGGAGACCTCGCTTGCTGCCACAAATCCTTCGCCCGTAGCTCCAAAAGAACAAGCCCAGCATGCCGAACTTCCTGGGCCCAAACTCTCGAGCCGCTCCCTGTGATCAGCTAAGGATTGCCTCGCTGATATCCTGAAGCATGACCGTTGCAGGGAGGCAATGGCTGAGGCTGAAAAGATGGGGGTCGATCAGATCCTCAACAGGGCTCTTAATGAAGTAGCCAGTGTAAGCACTCTTTCTCTTTTTGCGATCTTGGTTTTTATTTTTCCTTTTTGTAAGATTGCCTAACTCTTATTCTTTGACTGCATGCCATGCTAACAATGACCGCTGCTCATACTCGCGCTGGTGCCAGCATCGAGCAATCTCAGGTGAAGGTCATCGAGGAGCTTCAAGCCGCAGTGGCTAGGCATGCGGGGGAGCTGGAGGTGGTCACCTAGCAGAAGGATGCCTTGGTGGCAAAGCTAGCAGAGAAGCAAGCTACTCTGGAAACTGCCAGGAAGTAGAGGGATGACTACCAGGAGTCCAGCCGAATCTAATGGTGTGAAGTCAAAAAACTTAGGGAGGAGCATCTTGCTAAGGACACGACCATTGCTGTCCTTCAGAGCCAGGTGAAGCAGCTTAAGCTTACCAATGCCAAGGACCTGGAGAGGTATAAGAACGCGACACTTCGGTGTTTCTACGGTTTTTGGAAACACAACCAAAGTGCCGATTTCAATTACCTTTCGGAGGATGCTAGGAAGGCCGAGCTAGCTCGCTGCACTGCTCGGTTGGCTACCGAAGAGAGAGCTAGGGTCCCTGCTTCCCCAAACATTCCGCCGGCCACCGGAGTGGAGGGAGGAGAAGCTGCCGGGGACGTGGTCGACCAGAATGCTCCACAGGATCCTCCTACTCCTCAAGCTCCATAAAGTTTTTTCTTTTGTTTTTCTTTAATTACACGACTTATGGGTCGTGATGTAAAGACTGATTTCTTTTTTAATTTTTCTGCATGGGTAGCATATTTTCCTTTTACTTTTGAACAATTACATCCAAGCATAATTGCTTGCGGTGTAAAATAATTTGCTTTGATATTATAATATTTCTGCTTATTATAACATCTGTTTGCATGAGCGAACTTAGCATAGTACTTTGGCTTGATTTAACAAAATATAAATTTTGAAAAATACTCTAAGTACCGTAGCATGCTTTCACTTATTTTGTCCATGTGTTTACATACCTCTTGGTATGCTTTGCTATCGGTGTACCTTATATGCCCCCCAAGTGCTTGAGGAGCTTTAGGTCCTTGGTTACTTGCCTTGACCACGACCTGTACGAACATTACTGCTCGGTATAAAATGCAACACTTATAATACAGCAAAACAATACACGTAATGAACAAATACTTGTAAAAACATTTTACAAAGGTTGGCAAGAATGACTGGCTGTGCACAGTCCCTTATAATTCTCGTATTAAAATGGACTAAACATGTTTTTACGAGTGATCTTTCAAAAAGATCTTACACTTAAAAGCGATTAGCCATATAACATGACTAACCCTTTTTCAAAACTTGTAAAAAGAAAAAATTAATACAAGCCAGTCCTTTAAGAAGGATTGTTTATTGATAATACTTGCGCAGGTGTTCTCCATTCCAATAGCGTGGAACGAGATCCATTTAAGCGTGCAAGTTTGTATGTGCATGGATGAAGGACTTCTTCAATCTGGTAAGGTCCTTCCCAATTTGGTCCGAGTACTCCAGCAGCTAGGTCGCGGTTGTTTAAGAAAACTCGTCGAAGTACTACATCTCCGACGTTGAACTTTCTTTCATTTACTTTTGAGTTAAAATACCGAGAGACTTTTTGCTGGTACGCAGCTACTCGGAGTTGGGCTTTTTCTCGTTTCTCCTTAAGCGAGTCTAGGGACTCCATCAACAGTTGGCTATTCTGGTCTTGGTCGTATGTGATTCTTTGATGTGAGGGTGGATCTAACTCGATTGGCAACATAGCCTCATACACGTATGCTAAGGAAAATGGGGTATGACCTGTTGCTATTCGATGAGAAGTTCTATATGACCAGAGTACTTCAGGCAGCTGTTCTGGCAATACTCCTTTAGCTTCCTCAAGCCTTTTCTTCAAGGTATCTTTTAGTGTTTTGTTCACTACTTCGACTTGCCCATTTTCTTGTGGATGCGTGACTGAAGAAAAGCTCTTGACGATTCCGTGCCTTCCACAGAAGTCTGTGAATAGGTCGCTATCAAACTGGGTGCCATTGTCTGAGAAAATCTTCCAAGGAAATCCATATCGGCAACCAATGTTCTTGATGACAAAGTCAAGAACTTTCTTTGTCGTTATGGTAGCGAGTGGCTCAGCTTCGGCCCATTTGTTGAAGTAGTCGACTGCTACAACCGCGTATTTTACTCCACCTTTTCCCGTTGGCAAGGATCCAATTAAATCGATACCCCATATTGCGAAGGGCCATGGACTTTGCATCTGCTTTAACTCGTTGCGAGCTGTGCGTGGGATCCTTGAAAACCTCTGACACTTATCACATTTTCGCACAAACTCCATTGAGTCTTCGTTCATAGTCGGCCAGAAGTAACCCTGCCTCATAATCTTTTTCGATAAGCTCTGCCCCCCAGCATGATCCCCACAAAAGCCTTCATGTACTTCCCTCATCAGCTCTTTACCCTTTTCTGGTGTAATACATCTGAGCAGTGGCATGGAGTATCCTCTTCGGTATAGAATACCATCGACCAATATGTACCTAGCAGCCTGTCTCTGAAGATCCTGGCTTTGTTTCTATCTGCTGGTAATACACCATTCGTGAGATACTTTAAGTACGATGCCATCCATGTATCTTCTATCCAAATCTCCATACTGGTTTCATCTGCTCGTATGCTCGGCTTGCGTAGCCGCTCCACTAGCACTATATTTAAAGTTTCGGCATCTTTCGCACTCGTGAGTTTGGCTAAAGCATCTGCATTTGAATTCTGATCTTTAGGTATTTGCTGGAGGGTATATTTCTCGAATTACGCCAACAGATCTTTGGTTTTGTTCAGGTAGGCCACCATTTTCAGGCCTCGTGCTTGATACTCCCCTAAGACCTGATTCACTACCAGCTGTGAATCACTGTAAATATCCAGCGCTTTTATACTCATGTCTTTGGCCAACCTCAACCCAGCGAGGAGTGCTTCATACTCGGTCTCATTGTTTGAAGCGATGAAAACGAACCTAATAGCGCAGTGAAATCGATGCCCTTCTGGCATTATCAATATCGCTCCTGCTCCTGCGTGAGATTCGTTGGACGATCCGTCCATGATTAACTTCCACGAAGGAGCTTCAACTTGGGGCTCAGGCACACTAGGTTTTTTGCACTGCTTGCTGTCTGGGAGCTCAGTGAATTCAGCCATAAGATCAGCCAAGACTTGTCGTTTTACTGCTGCTCGCGATGAATATGCGATATTGAATTGCCCGAGTTCGACTGCCCATTTTAACAAATGTCCAGCTGCCTCCGGTTTTGGTAGAACTTGCCGAAGGGGCTGGTCAGTTAAGACTATGATGGGATGGGCTTGGAAGTAAGGACGTAACTTCCTTGAGGCCAAAATTAAGCAATAGGCCAATCTTTCGATGGGAGGATACCTCAATTTGGCCCCAATTAACCTGTTGCTAACATAATAAATTGCCTTTTGCACACCTTCTTCTTCTCGTACTAGCACCGCACTAGCAGCATATTCGGTGATCGCCAGGTAAATGAACAAAGTTTCTCCATCTATAGGCTTTGATAAAACAGGAGGTTGTGCCATGTGGGCTTTTAAGGCTTGGAAAGCCTGTTCGCAGTCTCCAGTCCACTTGAACTTCTTGTTGCCTCTAAGAAGATTAAAGAAAGGGACGCATTTATCCGTTGACTTTGAAATAAATCTACTGAGTGCGGCAATCCTTCCAGTTAAACATTGTACATCCTTGATTTTCACCGGCGATTTCATGTCGATCAGGGCTTTGATCTTTTCGGGGTTGGCCTCGATTCCTCTTGAATTGACAATGAACCCCAAAAATTTCCCTGATCCTATTCTAAAGGAACATTTGAGAGGACTTAGCTTCATCTGATATTTGTTCAAAACATTGAAACACTCCTGTAATCCTTCACATGTCCTTCTGCCTTCTTTTACTTTACCAGCATGTCGTCCACGTACACCTCCATGTTTATTCCGATCAATTCCTTAAACATGTGGTTAACCAATCGCTGGTAAGTCGCACCAGCGTTTTTCAGTCCGAAGGGCATTACTTTATAACAGTATAACCCTGTATCGGTCTGAAAGCTAGTGTGATCCTCGTTAGGGGGATGCATACTGATCTGATTGTATCCAGAGTATGCATCCATGAAAGGGAGGATCTCATGTCCTGCAGTTGCATCGACCAGTTGGTCGATCCTTGGGAGTGGGAAGCAATCTTTTAGGCAGGCTTTATTAAGGTCTGTGAAATCCACACAGGTTCGCCATTTTCCATTAGGCTTAGGAACCAATACTGGATTAGAGACCCATGATGGATAAAACACCACCCTGATGAACCCATTCTCCTTCAGTCTTTCAACTTCCTCTTCTAAGGCATTCGATCTGTCCTTATCGAGCAGCCTTCTTTTCTATTGCACGGGTGGAAAACTTTTGTCAACGTTCAGGACATGGCTAATGACCGCATGATCTATCCCAGCCATGTCTTTATGTGACCAGGCAAAAGCTTCCTGGTTCTTTCTTAAAAATTCCACCAATGCGTGCTTCGTTGTTGCTTCTAAATTTTTACCGACCTTTACAACTCTGATCGGAATTTTTTCGTCAAGTTGGACCTCTTCAAGGTCCTCGACGAGTCCAACATCTTCCTCAAAATCCCCAAAGCGAGGATCTAAATCTCTATCCTCACTTTGGGCAACACCCCATTTGGTGACTCCATCACCGGATTGGGCTTGTGTATCAATGGCCATCTGCAACCTCTCTGGGGGAGCGCTCTTCGATGTTCCCTTCTTTGCCTTCATGATCAAGGCATTGTAGCACTCCCTTGCTTCCCTCTGATTTCCCAACACGCGCCCTACCCCTACGTTTGTCGGGAATTTCATGGTCAGGTGCCATATTGAGGTGACGGCCCGAAGGTCAACCAGTATGGGCCTTCCGATTACAGCATTGCACGCGGAAGGACAATTGACTACTATGAAAGTAGCGAGTAATGTTCTGGTAGCAGGCGCTGTACCTGTTGTTACCGGAAGTCTGATTGACCCCGTTGGGGTGAGTCCCTCACCAGAGAAGCCATAAATTGTTTGGTTCCAGGGCTCCAAGTCCTTGATGGACAACTTCATGCATTCCAGCGAAGACTTGTACAGGATGTTTACTGAACTTCCTGTATCGACTAGCACTCTCTTCACCATCATGTTGGCAATTTGAACATCCACGACCAGCGGATCGAAATGTGGGAACCGGACATGCTCAGCGTTGCTATCAGAGAAGGTTATTTCACCGTCCTCTGACTGAGCCTTCTTTGATGCCCAGTCCTCCACAGTCATTATCTCGATGTCCTGTTCATGGCGTAGGGTCCGAGCATATCGTTCCCTTGCCTTTCCGCTGTTTCTCGCAAGGTGTGAGCCTCCACAGATGGTGAGTAAACTGCCAGCTACGGCATCAGGCTGCAAAGGTGGCGAACATTGGCGTGCGGGCGCCTGCTCATTTCCACCTAGAGCCTCTCGTTGGGAAGTTCCCGAGGCCCGTACGTATCTCCTCAAGTATCCTTGTCTGATAAGAAACTTGATTTCATCCTTTAGCTGGTTGCACTCGTTTGTATCGTGTCCGTAGTCGTTATGATAACGACAGAACTTTGCAGTATCTCTCTTCGAAATATCCTTTCGAATGGGAGCGGGTCTTTTGTAAGGCACACTAGAACTCATGGCCTGATACACCTCTCCTCGAGACTCGACAAGGGCAGTGTAGTTAGTGAACCGTGTTTCGTAACGGTTGCCCTTAGCGCACTTATTGTCGGAGGTGGGGGCCTCTTCCCCTATTCTTGCCATTGCCATTGCCGTTCCCATTGCCTTTGTCGTTGCCGTTGGGTTTTCACCCATTGGCGGCTTTGGCGGGTTCAGCAGTCCCCTTATCTTTGCCTGGGGGCTTTCCCTCGCTGGCGATGGCATCCTCGAGCTTGATGTACCGATCAACTCGATCCAAGAATTCTTGAATAGTCTTAACTCCATGCTTTCTGAGGTTACTCCACAAAGGCGTACGATGCCTAACTCCTACAGTTAGGGCCATCATCTTGCCCTTATCTCCCACTATTTTAGCTCCGGATGCTGCCAGCATAAATCGCTGGACGTAATCCTTCAGTGGCTCTCCTTCTTGCTGGCGTATCTCCACCAGTTGATTCGCCTCAATTGGGTGCACACGACCCGCATATAATTGTCCATAAAATTCCTTTACGAACATCTCCCAAGAAACAATAATTGCAGGAGGGAATTTGAAAAACCACTCCTGTGCAGCATCAGAAGTGTTGCAGGAAAGATCCTGCACCGAGCGTCTTCAGACACTTTCTGAATGTCCATCTGTATTTCAAAATTGTTGACATGAGATACCGGGTCACCATACCCGTCAAAGTTCGGAAGTGTGGGCATCTTAAACTTGCTGGGAGTTTCTGCCACAGCTATCCTCTAAACAAAAGGAGTGCCCCTTCTCCTGTCGTACTCGATATGAGACGTCCTTCCCCCGACCAGTTATTGCACTGCCTGGTTCAGGGGATCTATTTGGGCTTACACGGCGTCAGGAATCGCCGAGGCCTCTACTACTGGGGGAATGTACTCATCATGTCGTTCCCGGCGGTCGTTGAGTACATCTCTTAAGTCTTCGTCTCTTCGTCGTTGCTCGCTTGCTCCAAGGCGATTAAAGTCGTTATTTTGTCTGGGCTGCCCCCCAGCGTTACGTCTCTCTTGTTGGTCCTCCCTTGGTGGTGGGCTTCTGCCCCCACCTCTTTCTTCATTTCTCTGACAGGCATTTCCTCTGCCTGAGTCGGCCTCATTATAACCAGGGCCATCTCTGAACCTTGATTGGCTATGGTGGGACCGACCGTCCCCTCGGTTGCCTCCTGGAGCTGGAACTTCCCGAGCGTTAGAGGGTGGCCTACGTTGGTCGGTAGGTCCCCGTGCATTATCATGCCGTGGGGGGCCCCGGACCGCAGAGCTTATCTCTGAGTTCCTTCTGTTGCTATAAGGAGGCTGCCCACTGCTCGGTGGGTTCGCCTCTTCACCCCTACGACATCTAGGACTGTGGGGCTGGTGCCCAGCCCTATTCTGCCTTAGTTGTGGGGGATTGTCTCGACCACCCTTGGATGGAGGCTGCACTTCAGGATCCCTTGGTGGGACATCATCCTGAGGCATTGGCAGCTGCTCGGGCCTTTAGGGGCTCGACGGCGGGATCGGAGGGCTAGGATTCGGACCTCTTTGGGGTGGCCCGTTTGCGGGTTGATCAGGCTGTGAGGCAGGTGCAGCCTGATTCCTAGCCAACTACAAGGCTGCTTCGAGGGCTGCCATGGCCTCCCTTTGACGACGATCCATCTCCGCCTGTCTTTCACTTAGCTCGTGGCGTTGTCGCTCTATCTCTTGTTACTGCCGCGCCATAATCTCTGCAGCATTTTCTTGGCTAGCCCTCAGATTGGCCAGTTCATCTTGCAATACCCCCAGGGTATTTCTTAGCGCCTTGAAATCCAGTTCCTCCTCATCAAATTCCAAATGTGACTCATTTACAGCCATGTTTGGGGGAGGAGGCGGTTGAGATGGTGCAACGCCAGCCGCCTTCCCAGTCTTCTTTGTTGTTTTCGCCATTACTGCTTCAACAATTTCGTATCAAGCTCTTAATGAAACCACCAGAATGTTGACCCTTGTTTTGGTCAACTGACACGGAGTCAAAACGCCTAATGTGGATAGATGTTTTGGAATGGATATAATGACAAAAACAGTAAAGAACACAATAAATTATAGTGGTTCGGCCCCAAGAACTAGTAATGACCAACGTCCACTTAAGCTATTATTGATATGAGATCTCAAAGGAGTGATCAAAGAACTAAGGTTCTCTGAGTTTCACAAACCTGAGAGGGATAAACAATATAATCGTTATACAATAGCTCTAATTCTCTCGTAAGTGTATAACTTTAATTAACCAAAAGCCAAAGTCCCTTCCTTGAGCTATCTTTCTCTATTTATAGGCTCAAGGAGGATTACATGAATTTGTTACAAATATTCTCTCCTAATTAATCGGATAATCACGAATCATTGGAGCTAATCTCGGAATTGATTATGATTTTCCCAAGATCATATTGAAATATACAGAGTGTACAACCATGCTGGTCGTAAGGAAACCTCAAACGCTACGCCAGGAGGATCTTACTGGTCGACGGTCGAACAGAACCCTGCCAGGTGTCAACCATGTGTTTAAAAACGCCTGCCACATCACCCTTGCCTATTTTTTGGATAACACATCCCAATGTACAAGTTGAAGTTTTTTTGTGGCTCTTGAACATTTAGCAGAGAAAGGTCTTTTGGTCAAATTCCCTTTTAGGCAGGATTCACACACTGGGAGACAACAAATAGAGAGTTCTCTCAACAGATCATCCTTTGTTAGTCTGTTAATTTTGTCTAGACCAATATGTGCCAATCTCAATTGCCACATATCTATTTTTATTCTTTTAATAGATCTATGATTTGAAATTTTAAATAATTCAAAATTATAAACATGCTCGACGTTGGGACCTTGGATTCTACCAACCTGGGTAGTAGAAACCTTCTGGAGACTTAATATTTTAGTTCCCGAGCTAAAAACCTTCAAACAACCTATATTCAACATTTGAGTCGTAGCCCAGCCCCCCTTTAGGGTCGGGACACACTCAAGTCAGAGGCAAATACAACTCTCTGCTAGGGAACATGGGTCGCGGCAGGCCTAGGCAGACAGAGGCTCCCAGCCTCTTCGACACACACGGGCCGCGGCCCCTGAAGAATAGGGCTGAGACTCGAGCCTGAAACCAAGAAATTTTCCCCTGCTTTCTTTAACCCAAAGCTAAGAAAGTTGATCTCAACCCTCAATCAAGTCCATAACTAACTCCTAAACCATCTTCACAGTAGTACAAACAATAATTATAACTCAGAAACTAACCCAAAACTACCTCAAAACCTCAAACTCCATCCTTGAGCTTAAAACTCAAGAACACTAACTATGATCACAAAAACCTCAAGGATTAGCAAATCAAGATCTTACCTCTAACTCCCTTGGCTTGAATCCTTGGCTTGATTTCCTACTTTGATCCTACAAATTTGGCTAGCCTTCTTTTTGTTTCTAGTTTCCTCTAGAACTTCCAAGAGACTAAGTGTAATGTTAAAGAGAGAGACAAATGTGTGAGACTTTCTTGCAGCCAAAGTCTATCTATTATTACAGCCAAATGACACATTTTCCCTCACCTCTTACTTAGACTCTAACTAACCTTTAGGGTAGCCTAGACTTTTCCTTATCCTCTTGCATGAATGCCAAATTCCTACTTAATTTCCCATCTATATCAACTATCCTCAAGAGTTACTTATAGTTACCCAAGTTACCAATGTACCACTAACTACTGGTTATTCCCACTTGTCACTATCTAGCTAAACTTCACCCTAGGACCGTCTCGGTTCATTCATCACAAATATATAACCACTCACTCGTGGTACCAATCACAATATACACAAATATTTCGTCTATGCCCTCAACGGGCTAAAATTACAAATATGCTCCTTATAGCCAAATGGGGCGCACATGCATATTTAATTAACCTAAACATGCATTTCTAATCACATAATAACCAAATTCATATAATAACATAACAAAAATCAATTATTTTCCTCCCGGCACGCTAATGAAGTCTCTAAGCCTTATTAGCAAATTTGGGATGCTACATAGGTGACCTGGTGACTTAGGAAAGTACCACGGCCACATATGAAGGTCATATATGAATAAAATGATGTTTATCTATGTCCCTTCATCTATGCTTTCTTTATGGTCTAGGTGTTGCTTGTTTGTTACGTTTATTGGGCCATCGCGTGCCACTTGCCAATGTTGTATGCTCTAGTTGTTGTGTGAGATGTTGCCTTTGGATGTCTTGCTTTGTGCTTGCTAATGCTTCATCATTGCTGTTACATGTGTGAGACTTGTATCGTGGCTAATCATTGGCTTTGTTTGCCTCAGGTCTGAGTTTTACGCTGACTGGCTAGCTGAGTGTGCTAACATGTGTCGCACATTCCATCATTTCGAGGAATCAAGTCGACGGCCCATGAAAGTTGGTATCAGAGCCAGGTTAGAGAAATCTTGGTGACCTTGCATAATGGTGAGCAACACTCAAAGGATCAAAGCACTGGAGAGTCTATGTTAGCCTAAAACCAAAGTCGGATCTTAACTCTTTTAGGCTTGAACCTTGTCGGACAACACACAAAACCCCATGGCTATGTTGGAGCGGGACACAACCAATTTACTTGCTTGCATAACTGTAATCGAGTGAAGGGAGAACCTTTCAAGTACATTCAATAGTCCTTAGAGGGAGGAACGTATTGACGCAATGGAACAAGCGGTGAAAGACCTACATGATACACTAAATGACCTCGTAGAGAATTGCATGGGGTAAGTTGAGGCGTGGAAGGATGAGATGTTGGAGATGAACACTAAGTTGAACCTTACAATGATGGGGGTCATGAATCAGCCTGCCGCTTGATCCATTGACATGGAATATGGAAGAGTAAAAGTGCCTGAGCTAGGCCCTATGGCAGGGCTAGAGACCCAAAGGACATAGAGAAGTTCCTCTTTGACATGGAGCATTCATTCAGAGTCGTGAGAGCTAAATCTAAAGATGGCAAGGTTGCCATGGCAACAATGTACTTGTCTATGAATGCAAAAGTGTAGTGGAGGACAAAGTATGTTGACATTCAAACGACAGATGCACCACAGCAACATGGGAAGATCTAAAGAGAGAATTGAAGATGCAGTTTCTCCTTTAAAATGTTGCTTACATAGCTCGACACACATTGAGATAGCTAAACCACACAAGAACAATCTGAGAATACATCAAGAAATTCTCTGGGTTGATGCTTGATATCAAAGACATGTCCAAAGCAGACAAGCACTTTGCCTTTTAGGAAGGATTGAAGCCTTGGCCAAAGCAAGAGCTCAAGAGACAGGGAGTGGCTGACCTAGCCATTACTCAAGCTGGTGTCGAACGACTGACCGATTACTCATCAGGGAACATTCAATCAAAAAAGGCTAATCCTTCCCCTAGCGGAGGCAACGTTAGGGGTAAGAAGTCAGGAAGGTCTTGGCAAAGCAAGAATGGGGCAGGAGAGAAGAGGAGCGTGGAGTCTAACTCTCCTAACAAAGGTAGTAGCCCCCCGTTCAAGAAGCCTCTTACATGTTGGATCTGTACCGGACCGCATAAGTCGATAGAATGTCCTCACAAATCCAAGATGAGTGCTCTCCACACATCATTTACCCATGGGGAGCAAGCCAACGAAGAGAGGGATAAGGAACATAAGCATATTAGTGCCCTCCATATGCTAAATGCTCTCAAGAAACAAGGTGTGAAAGTGAATAAGACCCTTGGAAAAGGACTAATGTATGTGGACGCCCCTCTTAACTGTAAAATGGACGGAAGCGTGATGATTGACACGGGCACCACTCACAACATCATTTCGGAGATCGAAGCTAAATGTATGGGACTGAAATGGGAGAAAGACAATGGGTAACTCAGAAGCCTTAGCCACAATCAGCATAAATAGAAAGGTGATCATGAAGATTGGCTTATTGGAGGAGAAAACTGACTTGGTGGTTGTGCGAATGGACAACATTGATGTGGTATTTGGTATGGACTTTCTTGCGGAGAAGGGAGCCATTCCCATCCTAGCTACAGAAAGTTTACTCATAATGGGAGAGGCACCTATAGTGATGCCTGTTAAAGTGGGGCAGCCCCCATAAACAAAGTTGTTGTCAGCCTTGCAATTGAAGAAGGGCTTGAAAGGACAATAGCCCACATATGTTTCCCTACCCACAGTATACGAGGATATGGTGCATGAAGTCATTCCACCAGAGAATTGAATGGTCTTGAAGAATTATGGAGATGTTATGCCAGTTCAACTTCCCAAAGCCTTGCCACCTAAAAGAGGGATTGATCACCAGATCGAACTTGTACCAGGAGACAAACCACCTGCGAAGGGGACCTATAGGACAGTGGCCCCTAAACTAGAAGAATTGAGGAAGCAGTTGAATGAATTACTAGAGGCTGGCTTCATCAGACCATCCAAGGCACCGTTTGGTGCACACGTACTATTTCAGAAGAAGCACGACAGGAGCTTGCGATTATGTATTGATTACCGGGCTCTCAAAAAGGTGACAGTGCGCAATACAGACCCCATCCCCTTGATCCCAGAATTGTTTAACTAGTTAAGTGGAGTGAAATTCTTTACAAAACTTGATTTAAGATCGGGCTACTATCAAGTGCGGATAGTAGAAGGGGATGAGCCGAAGACAACATGTGTGACTTGATATGGAGCATTCGAGTTCTGAGTCATGCTATTTGGGTTCACAAATGCAGCAGCCACATTCTGTACGTTGTTGAACCAAGTTTTCCACGAGTACTTAGATGATTTCGTGTTAGTATACTTGGATGACATTGTGGTTTATAGCGCCACAATAGAAGAACATCAACAACATTTTAGAAGTTGATAGAGAACCAAATCTATATGAAGTGAGAGAAGTGCTCCTTTACAAAAGAGAGAATCAAGTTCTTAGGCCACATTTTCGAGCGCAATCGGATCCGAATGGATCTAGAGAAGGTACAGGCTATTCAAGAATGGAAGGTCCCCACCAATTTGAAGGAACTACGATATTTCCCGTGTTTAGCCAACTACTATAGAATATTTATGGAAGGCTATTCAAGAAGAGTAGCACCCTTGACCGAGTTGTTCAAGAAGGATGTAATTTGGATGTGGATCGAAAGATGTGTCGAAGCATTTGAGAGTCTGAAGGAAGCCATGATGCGAGATCCTTTCCTCGCCTTACCAGATGTCAGTAAACTCTTTGAAGTATAGACAGATGCGTCTAATGATGCTTTGGGAGGATTACTTGTACAAGAGGGCCACCCCGTAGCTTATGAAAGCCGCAAACTTACGGAGGGATAGAGGCGATACACTCTGCAAGAGAAGGAGTTTCTCACAGTAATTCATTTTCTGCGAGTGTGGAGGCTATTCGTTGGGGTGGAAGTTTGTGGTGAAAATGGACAATGCCAAAGTGAGTCATCTCCTCACCCATCCAAAGCATACCCCGAAGAAAGCAAGATGGCTGGAGTTCATAGCAGAATTCGACTTTCATTTTGAACACATGGTGATCCGCCTAAACTATGAAGTTGATGCACTGAGTCACAAAGCTGAGTTAGCGACTATAAAACTGCTAGCAAACATGCCGGCTATGCATTGACTACTCCCATCCAAAACAGGATTAAGGAGAACCTATAGAAAGTCTCGGTGGTGAAGACTGTCATGAATCTCACAAAAGAAGGAAAAACTCGCAAGTTTTTGGTGGAAGACGATCTTATTTTGTCAAGGGTGGCCGCTTATATGTTCCAAAGATGGGAGATTTGCAGAAGACACTAATGAGTGAGTGTCATGACACCTTTTGGGCAGTCATCCAGGGTGGTAGAAAACACAGGCCTTGTTGAAGCAAGGGTACTACTGCCCACAAATGCGAGATAATATAGTGGAGATGCCAAGATCTATCTCACCTACCAACAAGACAAAGTGGAGAGACACAAGACGCCAGGGTTGTTAGAACCTTTTTTAGTCCCAAGCCAACCATGGGAGAGCGTTTCACTTGACTTCATTACAAGTCTACTGAAGATAGGAGACTTGAGTGCGATCTTAGTGATTGTGGACAAATTTTCAAACTATGCAACATTGATACTGGTGTCGAAGTATTCCTCGGTAGAAGAGTCAGAAAGACTTTTCTTTAAGTATTGAGGAGTACCCAAAATATAGTCAGTGACCGAGATGGAAGATTTAAAGGGACCTTTTGGTCTGAGTTATTCAACATTTTGGGGTTACAACTAAACATTTCCTTAAGCTACCATCTTCCAAAAGACGGACCGGCTGAAAGAATCAACAGGATGCTGGAAGAGTACTTGCGGCATTTTTTCAATGCTAACCAAAATAATTGGTCGCAACTACTGGACGTAGCTCAATTTTGCTTCAACTCTCAGAGGAGTTCTTCATCAAACAAGAGCACTTTTGAAGTTGTCAACATCCAACAACCACTGTTACCCCCACAAAGTCGATGAGTATCGAGGAAGAAATCCAAGAGCCTTTAATTTCACAAAAGACTAGAAGAAAACCATGGAGATTCCCTGAGCCATTCTGGAGAAGGCTTCAAAGAGAATAAAGATGTGGTTAGATTACAAAAGATGACCTCTTGAATTCAAAGCACGCGACTTAGTGATGATCAAGTTGAGGACCGAACAACTGATATTCTGAGGGAATAAGGATATCACACTCGTCCGCAAATACAAAGGCCTAACCTCCTACAAAGTCAGCTTACCAAAATGGATGAAGATTTACCTGGTCTGGCACATCAACAACCTACAGGCCAATCATTTAACACATATAATCATATTTATGACCGCTACAGGCCAACATTACAAATATGCCCTATAACCTAGACCAGCCCACATGCATCTCTAATATTCATAAACATGCATAACAATATATTCATATCATCATATAAATCATGTATGCTACGTAGTCACACATTTATTCAATTAATTCCATATGTATATCCCATTATGCCCTCTAGGCACTTAGCCTTAAAAGTAAATTTGGGTCGTTACATCTCCCCCAAAAAATAGGGTCCAGAGTTGTACATAAATTTTAGAAAAATAAATAAATAAAAAACATACCAATTACCCCCCCCCCCCCCCCCCCCCTTTCTGCATGAAGGTATTAAAGTAACGAAAATCAAAAACAAAAAACACAAGAACTTGTTCTTTGGACATTTGAAACTAAAAAAAACATAAAATAAAGCAAGATAAAAAATAAACACCCTTGGATATTGCATATAGCTAATTAAAAATTTCTTGTTGAGTGGCCTCCATTTACACAGCTTTTCGCCAACAGTAGATTCAGGAATCCGAAATTAGAGATATTAGGCTTTTGCTAAACCTTAATTGGACCATTGAAAAGTATCAAGAACACTCACACACTTTTTATGTTGTTCAGTGGTTAAAAATCCACCTAGTTCACTAGTCACTCTTATTAATCTTTTTTGTTCTCACTGTGAAATTGTTTTTGACAATTTCACCAGAGTTTAACTATATAAAATTTCTATCCCCTTTTTTATCCATTCTCCCCTATATTTATAGGGAATTCTGCCTAGACAGTTTTGGGTAACAATGCATAAATATGGTAACATACATTTTTTAGTAACATCTCATTTACACAAATAAATTAATGCCTATTGATTCTTTGCCCACAATATCAAGTAATAAATAAAAAATATTATTTGAGCATTAATTATCATATAAGGAATCTCCGAGTCTTTTAGATCCTTCACTATTTGTCATGTTCAAGCTTCT
Organism: Humulus lupulus; assembly: GCF_963169125.1. Taxonomy (NCBI): domain Eukaryota; kingdom Viridiplantae; phylum Streptophyta; class Magnoliopsida; order Rosales; family Cannabaceae; genus Humulus; species Humulus lupulus. Next base: position 78,533,656 of record NC_084801.1, read on the forward strand.
ACGAGTTGAACACTTCCATCAAGCTGGGTGTCGAAGAACTATTCTAAACTAACACGGGTCATGTTTAGAGTTTCACGAAGGCACTCTGCCTCTCCCATGTCTCAAACTAAGTTGTTGGTACAAGAGGCGATGTAGAAACTATATGGTTGTCCTAAGCTATCAAGTTTTACTCGAGCTGCTCACTCTACAGTTAGCTAGATCGCCTCACACATGCACAACATTTGCCCCCCAAGATTTTGATCGTGCATGACATCACTTCACACATGCACAGTAGGGAATTTTCGACATCTATTATGTGAAAACGTGCCTACCCACTCACTCGAGTACGAGACACGTGTCTGTATGTAATAGGCGCATGTTCGGGTCTTGAGTACTGTGGCAACCATCTAGTCAACTGTTTCTCATTGCTTGGTTTATTTAATCCAGACCCTTGGATCTTGAACCAATCTAATCATGTTGCCTATATCAGTTCCCAAAGTTTACGTATATGTAGGAGAACCAGACCTGAATCTTACCACCTTTGCATTCAAAAAATTTCCTCTTCTTCCTTTTAAAAATACTTTCAGAGCTTTCTGCATTCCTTCATTTTCCATAAGCTTTTAGGTTATTACCTCCAGTGCTGCTATCATTTCCTCGACCAAAAAACCAAATAGTAAGAATATTTATATATGGTTTAAATTTCATTTTCTTATTTTTTTTCAATAAGTTTTAAGAAATTTTCCACTATATTTTCTTACTTTTGTTCTGTTTGAGTTTGGTATGGGTTTTGGCTAGGCCAAAAATAGTAACACGAGATCCGATTAGAAATAATTCACAAAAAATGGGTGATTTTCTGGGTTTTATGGGTTTAAAAGTGGAACATCTAAATATGTGAATGTTAAGATTTGAGGGATTTTAGGTTCAGATCTAGGTAACTTAAGGGCCACGGTTTCTAGAGTGATTTTGCATTAAACCGCATTTCCCAAAAGGTATTGGGTCTTACATGCAAATCCTGAAGTATTAGGGGTTTCTCGTGCTTATGCCGCATAGTTTCTTACCGTGCCTGAACTCACCTCTAACAGGCCATTCTATCGCCAGGCGAACTAAATTATGGCTAACTAGAAGAAGAAATTAGTGATGAGCTCCTCCTCTCAAAGCAAAACTAAAGATAAGCAAGTCGCCTCCGACACCCTTATTCCCCACTTCAGCCAAGGTAAACAATATCTTCTTGAGTCACGAGATCGAGACGGGATCCAAAGTACTTGTTGCCCGCCCTTCGTTGGAGGGAGAGTGGAGGTACACTCCTCTCTAGGATGAATTTGGGGCTTAGAGTGATGAGCACCGAAAGGAAGGTGTGTTTCTTCCCTTGGACCAGCTACCTCCGAACTCGTATCGACTTCTGGAGGGTTGAAGTATTTATTTTTGAACGAGTGGGACATCCCCACCCCGCTGATATTTTGTATTTCTTTTGCCTCAAGGCCAATCTAGATTCAAATAGGCGAGTTGATGGCTTCTTCCACCTCACCAGGTTCCCCAGCACAACCCCTATCATCGACCTCCCCAGCCACCCAAATGACTATAAGGATCAATTATTTATGTGAAGTGGGTTTAAGAACTATAATCATTGATACATCAACTATCCTCATATGTTTCTCGTTTTCTCGAACTTTGCATTCGAATTCTTTCTTAACCTAGTTAAAACTTATTATGGTCAAGTTGTTACTTTGTGCGGCTATACATAAGAGAACTGAGTGGTCAGAGACCCTCGCATGTCAATAAGAGACACTGATGGACCCAAAACGGGTATGTTTAAATATTTATACTCGCAAGCGCACGAATCGTATTTATAGAATAGTTTTCGTGTAAGCACGAGATCGAACCCAAAGGAGTTGTCTAAAATAAAAAAGAAAACTATTTTAAATCAAAAGTAATAAATTCTAACCTAGCTCCAAAGATTGATGAGTTTTAATAGTATGAACATAATATAAAATATTGAAAAATAAAGCTATTTAAGAGAATAAAAATAAAGCAATAATGAATTGACAATAAGTGTTAAAGGAAAATATTATTAAGATACTAGAATCCACAAAATGTAAGTTTAATAATATTTATTAGTATATTGATTCCCAAGTTTTAGTGATAGTTAAAATAATTTAAACTATCATTTTCCAAAAAAGATTTATAATTTTAAGCACAAATTTCTTATAAAAAGATAGGATTTTTCTTCACTTTTCAAAATTATAATTTCAAAGCATTTAGTGTAAATCAATCTAATGAAATAACAAATAAATCAATGAACATTATTTATAAGGAAAAACATAATATTTTTGTTCTAAGCATGGATGTGTACAATTTAATGACACATCTTACACAAAGAATATTATGTTTATGCACTAATGAAGAACAAAGTGTAAATATGTTCTAACAATCTAAAATATAAGATATTTAAGATGAAAGAAATATATGAAGAAGAAAAACCCGTAAACTTTGTTGCATTACAAGGGAAATCAACATACACATAAATATTACCTAGTTACAAGTTGCTTCATCATGATCTTAATAATCTTATGAAAATGATTAGAAGCACATAACTAGAGTAGAAATTACAAAATAAATGACTTACATACTTGCAAAATGCTCTTGAAATACCCAAATGGAAGAGAGAATGATAGAGAGAAAATGGGAGAAAAAAGATGGTAACCAAAAATTAAGCACCCCAAAATGGTCTTCAAAACCCTTATTTATAGCCAAAATGAGATTATTAAAATAATCAATTTAAATTAAGTAAATTGATTAAATTAATAATAATATGGTAAATAGGGGTAAATTGTAGGAGTGATGATGATTTTGGGGTAAAAAGTGTATAGAAAATGGGTAAAAAGTGGCATTTTGAGCATAGGGGACAAATGGTACACTTAGGCAAATTTAGGCTGAAAAAGTGGCATGCAAAGCTGTTGGCAGCTGAGCTGCTTTGGACCAAATGGTGGCTGGGATGGGCCTGGAAACTTAGGCTGCTGCAGCTTGCTTCAGGCGCAGAAATGTTTGCTGAAGAATGCATGGGAGGCAACTGGTACGGACGGCTGGAAGAAGTTGGAATGATGTTAAATGCTGAGGAAATTGTTGACAGCTGGCGTTGGTGGAGAAGGCAGCTGGCTGTGTGATTGATGCATGGCTGTATGGAGATGGAATGAAGGTTGGAGAGTGTCTTTGGGCCTGCTGAAGTGGGCCGGCTGTTAAAGGTGGCTGACTTGGGCCTTTGCTCAAAAACACCAACTTTTCTCTCTTTTCTTTCAACTCTAACATTTTTTCTTCTCTTTTCAAGAGCAATAAAAGAGGCAACAATTTATCTACAAAATAAGTAAACATTAAATTAGAATCAAATACTTTCAATTGTAAAACAACTCATATTAAGTCCATGAAAATATTAATTAAATTTTAATTTACTTAAACATTTAAACTCAAAATTACATCTTTTTACTCCTAACTTAACAATATTAATTTTAAATAATTAAACTATAACATTTTACAATAAAATATCTATAAAAACATATAAAAATCTAGAGAACTACAATAAGACTAATAAATTAAAAATTACATAAAAACTTAATAAGTCAATTAAAAACTCAAGAACTAAGCAACAATTAGCATATAAAATATGGTAAAATAACTCTATTTTGTAGAGTTATCAGACACTATCCCACACACTTGTCAAGGAGAAAGAGTTCCAAATAGTGGTGAATGATGCCACCATGGTGGCTTGAAAAGTAGATCTGCGAGGATCAGACGCTGGCCATCAGGGCCAGAGGTCCCCTCCTGAACAACTCCTCCCAGCTGCTGAAGAGGTTGATGAAGAAGAGGAGGACGTCTAGTTAGTGCGCAAAAGAAAGTTTCTTAAGGATTGACAAGATCCTGACTAAGGCTGAGCGTAATCGGGGGTAGCAGCTAGCACCTCATGCCAAGGTAACCCATATAGAGAAATGAACCGAGTTGCTGCCAATTTTAGCCTAGTACGATTCAACCCTAGGCAAGTCGTGAGTCTTCACCTGGTTGTTCCAGATGTAAACGTGACTCTCCTTTAGTGTGTGGACAACCTGGTCGTACACCATGACTATAGCCACCCTAAAAGTACTATAGCGGTGGACAACACCTTCAGCTTTAGGTCCACAATTTTTTAACAATACGACACAAATCCTTTATCATTGCCAAACCTGTGTCATGGTGTCTTCACCTCAGGTATTAGGTAGGCCAAGCATGAGTCCAGCCTAGATGAAAAACATGTACCCCGTAGGTGCCACAATGTAATAATACTAGAATCTCCACCTCCTCCGACTATCAAAGAGTTAGAGGTTTACCCTGCCCTGTTTATAATCCATAGCCAATCATAATAGTTTCCTTCTCTAGCTTAGAGGGTTTGGTCTTGTTCTATTATTTTTTGTGTTATGCAGACTAATCATTTCTTGGATCTCACTCTTTTCCTTGCCCTTTTTATTTGACTCTTCCGGTCTCCCTTTTGCAGATGAATATATGGACTTGAAGAGAATCTTCAAATCTGGTGAGGCTGGAGCGGGACCCGTCATCAAGAAGGCAAGAATATAAAAGAAAAGCACCTCCAGAACCAAAACTACTGCTGGATCCTCTAGAAAGGATAAAGGATCCAGCTCCACCCAAAAATAGCAGCAGCAAAAGCAACCGCCAGCTCAGGAAATTGCAGTGACAATTCATAAAGTTCCTACTCCTTTTCCCCAGGAACCTACTCTGATTCCTCAAATTAGTCAGGGCTAGGCCCCATCTGCGCAGCTCCCTGACACTCAGCTCCCACTCATGCCTCTCAATTTTTCAAGGATGCCAGAAGCAGATCGTGGTCCCCTCCATGAGATGGCAAATCATTTGGTGGGCCACGCCAACTAGGTGAACGTCAAGGACTTGAGGGCCATAGAGGAGAATTTCCCAGGGAACATCCTGGTCTCTGCATTGGGATTAAATTTGACTGTAAGTTATCCTCTTTCTCATTATGTTCCCTCTTTTTTAATTTTTTTTAGCAAGTTAATCCTACTATATATTTTTCTTTTACATCCTTGCTTAACTCAGATCCATAGCATTGCCTGGATCTGAGCTCAAAGGGATGAGGTTAGGACCGCTTTGGCGGTATCCCAACACAAGAAACGAATCACCAAGGGACAGGTCAGCAAAGTGAGCTAGTGTCGAGACCAGCTGCAGGTCGAGGTCGACAGCCTGAATAAGAAACTTTAGGAAGTCAACTGCTCAAAAAGAAATGGTCTAAGGTCAAAGAGAAGGCTAAGCAAGATGCTAAGAAGGCACATTAGGATGTTATTGAGGCAACGAACGCCCTGGATGAGATGATATATTAGCGTTGGGCATACAACCAGGAAGGAGATTTCTCTTTTATGGACACAGAGCTTTGGGGGCGTTATCTCGCCATGTTTTAGAGCCGACTCTAGTACGTGCCCTTCAAGACTTTGGAGGCATCTGGACCTGCTAAAGGGGGCGATGATGAGGTGACATCATAAGGGAAAGTTATCGGAGCTCAGTTATGTTTTGGGCACCCTCATCATTTTTTTTTTTTTTTTGCTTTATTTTGGGTTTTTTGAACCCATTGTAATTAAGCTTTCAAAAGCTAAGACAATCGCCTTCGGGATCAGTTCGAGGTTATTTCTCCTCGAGTAATTCATATACTTGTGTTAGTACATGTTCATTACTTTCTAATCCATTTTTGTTCCCCTTATTCTATTATCTTGCTATGCTTATGAACTTTGAGATAAACGCCTAATGACTCGACTAGTTAATTCTGGTCGATGACCTAGTTATATACTGGAATTTTCTCACATAATAGTGTTATAGCTGTTAGGAATAAGGCATCGAAATTAGTTATATCCAGGATTTTGCTAGCCTAATAGTGATATATCTGTTGAGAATAGGCCTCTGGATTTGGTTATATCGAAGAGTTTGGTCGCCTAATAGTGTAGTACCTTTTAGGGATCACGCCTCTAGACTTGGTTACATCCAGGATTCTTGCACCTAGTTAAAATCTAGGATTTATTTTACTTTAAATTTTTCTACACTTAGTGTATATTCAGAATTTCTTTGAAAATTAAAGCTTTAAAAATTCGTAGAATAATCAATTTTCCAAATTCTAAGTTGAAAAATTTTATCAAAATTTTCTGAATATTTCAAAGATTATGGAGGGTTATATGCCCCCCAAGCGATCACAATTTATAAGTATTCTAGGTCTCTTTTACAAAATAAGCTTAAGATGCATTACGAAAATAAATGATAACTTTCGAACCTCGTTTAAAATAGGCAGTGACCTTATATTATTCAAATTCTGTAAAATAACAATTGCTTTTATAAATAAGCCATAAAAGAAAGAAGTATTGCTAAAGACATAAAACTTTAACAAAGTTTTTCTATTATTGTTAATAATTTTTTAGATGTAGAGCATTCTAGGTCTGTGGGACCAACTCTCCACTTAATCGATCTAGTTTGAAGGTTCCTTCATTCAAGATGTCCACAATCTGGTAGGGTCCTTCCCAATTTGGTCCCAACATCCAAAAGATCATTGTTTGCCAAAAATACCCTTCGAAGAACTAAATCACCTAGTTCTACACTTCGTCCTTTGACTTTCGAGTTAAAATACCGAGTGATCCTCTGAATATAATGGGCGAGTTCCAATTATGACTCCTCCCCTTTTTTCTCGATCACACCCAGAGATGCTTTATGCAAGTCATGGTTCTGATCATGATCGAAGGTTTTCTGTCTATGTGATGTCACTAGTGCCTCAATTGAGAGGATAGCCTTACTCCCAAAGGTTAAAAAGAAGGGAGTGTGCCCTGTGGTGGTGCTATGTGAGGTCCTATAGGCCCAAAGTACTTGCGGAAGCTTCTTGGGCCATAATCCCTTAGCTTCATCTAGTCATTTTATTAAGCTTGCCTTAAGGGTTTAATTTACAGCCTCGACCTGCCTGTTAGCTTGCGAATACACCACTAAAGAAAAACTCTTGATATGTCATACTTCTCACAAAAAATTGTGAAAAGATCACTATCGAACTGGGTTTCGTTGTCTGACACGATCTTCTTTGGGAGCCAAAAATGACATATTATGTTCTTCACAATGAAATCTAGGACTCTCTTCGAGGTTATGGTCACCAAAGGCTTGGCCTTGACCCACTTTGTAAAGTAGTCGATGGCAACAACTGCATAGCGAACTCCTCCATATCCAGTTGGCAGCAAACCAATCAGGTCGATCCCCCATACTACGAATGGCCAGGGCAATGAAATCATGGTTAGTTCCATGGGTGATGCTCGAGAAATTGTGGCAAAGCATTGGCACTTATGACACTTTTTGACGTTGTAACGACCCAAATTTGCTAATAAGGCTTTGGGCCGTGATTAGTGTGCTAGGAGGGCAATAAGTGAATTACGATTATAATATGTGAATTTATGTGAATATGTGATAGAGATGCATGTTTAGTTGGATTAAATATGCATGTGGGCCCCGTTTGGATATTAGAGGCATGTTTGTAATTTCAGTCTGTTGAGGGTATAAATGAGATATGATTGTGATATATTTGTGTAGCACAATCCGAGACAGTCCTAGGGAGCCGTTAGCCAGGAAGTCACAACGGGGTTGAATATTTGACTCGAGGGGAGTCGAAAGGTATTTCGGGTATTAGATGTCTTAAGGGGTTATCGGGTTATGGAAATAAATATTTGGAGATATATTCGAGGTTAGAATGTTTAGGAGGGAATATTGGGAAAATTTACCATTTTTCCATCAGGGACGTTTCTGGTACCCCGAGCCTTGATGCAATCACATAGATTTAAGTTAAATAAAACAAATATAGGAAACCCCTAGACTTTTTCTAAACCGACCCACTCCCTCTCCTTTGCTCTGGTTTTCTTACACTCTTGAAGGCCTAGTGACATCTTGGAGAAAACCAGCCAAAACTAAGGAATTGAAGCTAGGAACCAAGCTAGTGTTTTGGAAACTTGGAGCTTAGGAAACTGAGTTGTGGATTCAATTCTATTTTCGGTAAACTGGCTGGGAGAAGTGTGAAGAAAACCTAGAATTTCTGGGTTCAAAGGAGCGTGCCACGAGCCAGCTCTGGGGTGTCGCGACGCGTGTGGCCTTTTGGCCTTGGGTTTTCTCTCTGGCTTGGGACTACGCCGCGACCTTAGGGGGAAAGACGCAACTCACGTCCCCTTGTGGCTTGGGTTCTGGGTGTCTGACTTGAGGGCAAGTCGCGACCCTTGAAGCCATGCTGCGGCCCACCTACAGATTTTTACTTTAGGATGGTTTCTAGGTTTAGTAAGGCTCAGGGGCTCGAACCTAGGCACTCGGGACAATTTCTACTACCTAGTTTAGTAAAAATTGTGTTCTCGGAGGCTAGTTTTTATCTCCTAAGTGTTTATTTGGATTAGAAGTTGATAAATAGCTATTGGCCACTGTGACTAGGTTTGTCGTGAAGGCTCAGGACTGAGGATTGTGCTCGGAACCATTCTATTATCTCCGCTCAGAATTCAAGGTAAGAAAACTGCACCCTTTAGTGGTTATAACGAGACTGAGATTCCCAATACTTTAACATGCTTACTATTTGGTTAAATGACTGACTTGGCATATGAGAATGAATGACCTAAGAGAGTCGGGGTTGATAATTTGCGCATAGGACGTGGATCGCCCACTATGAATATTGTATACTGATTAAATTGATGAATGTATATTTTTACTGATATTAGTTTGATGTCTATGATTTGTTGATTATTTGGATGATTGTTTTATGATTGAATGATTATCATCACTGATTATGTATTACTGTTATGTTTTTCTTGCTGGGCGTTGGCTCACGGGTGCTACGTGGTGCAGATAAAGGCAAGGGTAAGATGGACCAACCATGAGTTGGAGAGCTCTGAGGGTGAGATGTATATTGTCAGCTGCTCGTCCGCCACGACCGAGGGAAAGTATAGAGACAGAAGCCTAAAACTTTAATTTTTCCATTAGAATGACCACTAATTGTATATAACTTTTGAGAACTTTGTAGCTTTGTCTTTTAAACCCTGTTTTGGGATCCCATGTACCAAATATCTATTGTAATGAAAAATTAACCGTTTATGATCAAAATATTTTATTCCCAATCCGATTTTTGACCTTAGGATCACATTTTCAGTCAAATGACTTGATTACCAAGTCCTGCACTATTTCAACTACACAGTGTAATGGTCTTAGTTATCGAAGGCGTTACATAACATTTCCACCTCTTTGGTGGTGGAAAAACGGGCAAAGCATCAACATTCAAATTCTACTCACAGGGTACCTTCTCAATTGATTGAATGTTTCTTGTACTTATTGAACCATAACTTGGCCAATCCAGTTAGTGTTGCTGGGAAGAAAATACATCTTAGGCAAGGTCGACATTGTGGGCCATCATTAATGTATTGAAGTTCCCGAGGTTAATGGACAGGTCAGTGGTTCCATCATATGTGGGCAAGGTCGGCATCCTAAAGACAATTAGATATGGAGCTACCACAATGTTAGGAGCAAAAGGTTCAAGCTCCTCATCCGAATCACAATCATCGACTCGTTTTCCAGATAGGAGTTTCTTCATCTATTCTTCCATTAGGTCCAGTTGTGCGCTCGTTGGAACCTTGGTGTCTTGGATATTCGAGAGCTTATTATAAGCCCCCATCCTATTGTAAGCGTTAGTTGGGTCATTATCCCTCCAAGCATGAGCTTAGTTAGGCGGGACATTCCCATTGTCGCGTACGATAGACGGATCTCCCCGTGGCTGAGTATAACTCAAATCATCATTGTGAGTTGGATGTCCTCTTTGTGAGTTTAGATTATCACACATGTCTGAATGTGGGTTGGAGCGAAGGCTTAAGTGATTCCTCATGTCATTTTCATGCCTTCCTCCGCTTGTCTAGTAGCTTTTATTATAGAAGCTTATAGCTTGTGACTGGGATCGAGGACCTGGACTATTAGCGCGAGACTGCGGGATATATGTGTTCTCTGAGGGGGGAGGATTTCTCCTACTATTCCCTTGAGCTAGATCATTCCTCTGTGGGAGAGGTGGTGTTAGATGTCAAATCGATGATGGAGGATGGCTAATATGTGAAGCTATCCTTGTTCCATCGGGACGCACTACGTGAGCTCACCCTTGGTCTACTCCAATAACTCGGGGTGGAGGCAGTTCCAGTTCATTTCTCTATGTCAGAGGTTCTAGCTGCAGAACGAATGAAGGTTCTAGCTGAATGAACGTTCCTGCGAGGGTTGGTAGGTTCAGCATTCCGTGGAATCCATTGAGAAGGTACGAAACTCATGATTGCAGTTCAAACAGACCGACTGACATGAGGTCGATGAATCTAGTGAGGATTGGAAAGTTGAGTATTTTGCTGAATCCGCTCAGAAGGTATGGAGCTCATAGTTGCAAATCTGATAGAGTTACTAAGATTGGGTCGATTATTCTTAAGGGACCTATGGGAGCCATTTGACCTCTTTTTGATGTTAACATTGGTTGCAAGAGGGGGTAATCGGGCTAAGATATCCCCAATATGCTTGTTAGCCTGGGCAAGAAGGTTCCTTAACTGGGAGTTTTCCATCTTGATGGCTATCAGGTTTCCAGGATGGGGATTTGGTGGGCGTGAGGCTGAGCTCCCAATATCGTCTTGGTCCACATGTTGATTTCCATAAAGATATTGTACAAATGAGTGTTCTCCAGTGGATATGGTCGTGGATATGGTCGCACGATGAGCCTCCTGATCATCAAGTTGCTCTGTCTCATTGTCACGCATAGATCAGGTGACCACCATGGTGACTGTTAGGTGAAACTTGCATGGAGAATTAAGCTGAATATTCTCTCAATGAAAGCACCAATCTGTTGATGCAGTTTTTTCGCCAAAAGTTGATTAAGGAATCTGAAAATAGAGATATTCATCTTTTACTAAACCATAATTGGACAAATGAAAAGTAGCAAGAACAGCCACACACTTTTTATGTGGTTCAATGGTTAAAAATCTACCTTGTCCACAAGTCACTCTTATTAATCTTTTTTGTTCTCACCATGAAATTGTTTGTGACAATTTCACCAGAGTATCAGTATATAAAAAATGTTGATACCTTTTTCTGTCCATTCTCCCATGTATTTATGGGGAATTCGACCTGGACACTTTTTGGTAATCGTGCATAAATATGGTAACATACATTTTTGGGAAATATCCCATTTACAAAAATACATTAATAACTATTGATTCTATGCCCACAATATCGGGTAATAAATACAATAATGAGTGTATAAGGAATCTCCAAGTCTTTTAGGATCCTCCATTGTGCATCATGACCAGGCTTCCACGAGCTGAACACTTCCTTCGAGTTGGGTGTCAAAGAACTAATCTTAACAAACATGAGTCATGCTCGGACTTTCACGAAGGCGATCTGGCTCTCGTGCATCTCGAACTATGTTGTTGGCGCAAGAGACAGTCTGGACACTATCTGATTGTCATAAGTTATCATGTTTGACTCTTGAGTTAGCTAGATGCTCTATCTATGCATTTTCTTCATACATTTTTCTACCAGCTCTACCATATGCTGAGTAATTCAGGTCGTATTTTTTTAGTACAACAGCCTCCACGGTTTTAAGGCTATTATTAACCATTGCAAGATAAGCTTTGACAGCGAGATTCTCTGATGTCTCAGGAATAACACCAGATGAAGCAGAGGAACTAGAAGTATCAACAGAGGGCAGGGGAGAACCGACGGTCTTGGTTTGAGCCATTGATTCCTGCACACTAGGAGGCACAAGAAAGAAAGACAACAAAGAAGAACCAAGGAGAAATCACTAGAAAAAAAAAAAAAAGAGAGAGAGTGAGTAAATGGGAGAATGATCATGGGAATGTGAGGACCAATGTGGGTTAAAGGCACAAAATGTTTAGTTACCCAATTCTTGACTAGCAAAGGAAAATGAAATTTTTTCTCTTAATTGTGGCCAAATTAAAAAGGCAACAAATTTTCTTTGTTTTTTTCAACTATCCTTTTTTTCACATAAAACAATTAATATCCAAACAAAAATTAACTTTACAGAGAATATTTACAAAGATAACACAAAATCAATTGGAATAAAAAAAAAGTCAAATAAAGAATGATTTCACACCCCCACAACATTTTGGTTTTCTTCCCTTTTTTTTAATATTCCAATTTTTTATTAGTATATATATATAGATAATGACCATAAAATTTCCTTTTACTGGTAACGAAAATTTTAAAACCTGTAACACAATAAAAAAACATTCAAAAATTAAATGAGTACTATAATGTTAGAGAAATTATATAATTTATATGACATGATTGAGAGTGTTTTGATAAAAATAAATATTTATTTTGCATAACATATTTTTAGGAAATACATTAACAAAGAGGATTAGACTTTCATTTTTTACTTTTTCTTCATTCAGAACAAGTATTAGTGTGTGAAGTGTAAAAATAAGGTCATTGCCCTTCTTGGCAATTTTGGCCATTTTATGTAGTACCCAATGGAGACTCTGTCACACTACACCATGGTATCCCTTTTCAATGGTAGCGTATCCTCTACATAGATCTAATTACACAGGCTCAACTTACTGAAAGCTGGCTTTAATACACTGGTATAGGTAGCTCTATTCTCACAGGAGCCTGAAACAGAAGAAATTTTGTTAATTTTTCTCATTACACTCTTAGTAAGCATCTTTTCCAAAATATATCATTAAAAAAAAATTATTTCGAAAGCAACATACGTACCATGACCTATATCAAAAATAATTAATCTAAAAGAAAGTACTAACAAAATTTAGGAATAAGTTTGAAAATTATTTAAACAGGTATACAAATATTTGATAAGCAGCTAGGAAAGGAGGGTCAAGAATAAAACAAAAAGAATTATATACTACAAACCCCCAAGGATTTCCTAAGGGAATCAAATCGAACTGAATCTAGAGACTTTGTGAAAATATCAGCAATGTGCTTGTCAGTCTCAATGTATTCCAAGATCAGTGTTTTATTCTCAACAAGCTCTGTAATAAAATGATTCCTAATATAAATATGTTTTATGCATGAGTGTTGAACTGGATTTTTAGAAATATTTATTGCACTAGTGTTGTAAAAAAAATAGTAAAAGTATATAATTCAAACACATAGTTAATCATTATTTGTTTCATCCACAACAGTTGAGTACAACAATTGCCAGCAGCAATTTATTGGGCCTCAGTAGTAGATAATAAAATGGAATTTTACTTATTGTTGTGCCACGACACCAAGTTGTTCCCTAGATAGAAACATCCTCCACTTGTACTGAATTCATCACTTTTATTTTTAAAAATCCATATTGTTCCAATGACATTTGTATGATTTGGTCTAGGCACAAGGGTCCACACATCATTTCTGGAAAATTGTTCCAAACCTTCTTGCATAGCTTTAATACAAGACTCATCATTTAAAGCTTCTTTCACATTTTTTGGTTCAAGGGAAGAGGAGAAGTACACATATTGGACGAGATTTACATACATTTTCCTTGTGACCTTGCTTTCTTCTAAATCTCCCTAAATGATATCAGCTAGATGAATCTTTTTAACCCTGGATGAAGGTTTTTTCTGAATTGAATCACTGATAATTTTAGGCATTTTTGTCTCTGTCTATTAACATGTCGATGTATAAAATGTGTTAGATGATGATTCAATTTCAATTCGTGTAGCAACAGATGGAATTTCTGATACATCATTCTGAACTTTTGATTGAACGAGTGATGCTTACATAAATTTATCTATCTCGACTTCTGTTGAAAATTCTAAAAAATCTTCGACATCATCAACAACAACATTAGCACACTCCACAACAGTTTGGGTTTTCATGTTATACACACGATATGCCCTACTGTTTATGGAATAACAAAGAAATACACTTGCATCACTTTTAGCCTTAAACTTTCCATCATTTTCTCGATCTCTCAATATGTAATACACACACCAAAAAATGTGAAAATAACTTACATTTGGACGCTTACCTTTCCAGATCTCATAAGGAGTTTTGGTAGTACCTGAATGCAAAAACACTTTATTTATTGTATAGCACTCAGTATTAAAAGCTTCTTTCCAAGATCTTTTGGACATTTTCTTGCTATTTAACATTACTCTTGCCATTTCATGAAGAGTGCAATTCCTTCTCTCAACAACTCGATTTTGCTCAGGAGTTTTGGGAGCTGAAAATCCATGAGGTATACCACAAGATTTACAGAATTCATCATACACAACATTCTCAAATACTTTACCATGATCACTACGAATTCTAACAATCTTGCCAATATTACAATCTCTTTCAACTTTTACTTTTAAACAAAGAGTTTTGAAAGGTGATATCTTTGTTAATGATTTTTAATTGCATACAAAGTTTGCAAGGTTCACGCTTACCGGTAGATTCTCTACCAAGTTTAGGTAGACCACAAACAAATCATGCATTTGACAATTTTTTCAAGCTTTTGAAATTTATGTGACCAAGTTACTCATACCACAAATCAGTAGAATTGCTTATGGCCAAGTGACAAGACACATTTTGAGAGAGAGTATAGCAATTATCAATTGATCTAAATTCTTTTATTACACAATTTCCTTGTTGATCAATCACACTACAATCATCTCAAGAAATATTAACAATGTATCCTTGATCACAAATTTGACTTATGCTAATTAAATTAGCTTTCAATCCATCAACCAGCAGAACAGTTTTCAGTTTAGGTAACTCTTCCAAAGTTAAGGTTCCATTTCCAAGAACTTTACCTGCCACACCATCACAAAAATTTACTTAATGGACCTTTTTAATTTCTTTTCAAGGTATTTTACACTTTCTAACTAAGTGTGACCAAAACCATAACATTCCCTGTTTTGAACTCCCTATTTAATGTAGGAAAAAAAAGGGCTAGAAGATGTGTTACCTTTCGAGAATTTAGAAAAATTATTTTTATTTCCTAATAGTTTCATATAGTTTTGAAAATTTCTTGTCAATGGGGCCAACTCATTATCATTTTCATCATCTGAACCACCCTTTTTTAACTTTTCAAAGCAATAGATTTTTCCTTTTCTTTTACCTTGTTTGGTTTTTCTTTTTGTCTGACCTGTTGATTCAGTTCAAAGGTTCATAATGATCCCATCAGTTCTTTCACTTTCATGGAATTCAGATCTTTAGCCTCCTCCATAGCGATTAACTTGGTGTTAAACCTATCAGGTAAAACACGAGCAATCTTTTGAACTAACACAGATTCATCTAATTTCTCACCTAAGGAAAAAAATTCATTAGCAGAATTAGACAATCTTTCAAAAATTCAATGGGAGTTTTAGTTTCAGACATTCTAAGATCCTCAAATTTTGTATGTAACATAATGGACCTAGAACGCTTGACATCAGCAGTACCTTCAAATTGAAATAGAAGCATTAGCCAAGCTTCTTTGGCTGAATAACAAGAGGATATAAGTTTAATATACTCTTCACCAACACCATTGAACAAAGCGTGTAAGGCCTTATTGTTGTAAGTGGATAATAAATCATTAGTATTTGACCAATTTAGTTCAGATTTTACCATTTTTTCCTTAGTTTTTGCGTCAACATCAGTTGGTAGTGACCAACTTGTCTAGATAGATCTCCACGCCTTTTCATCTTGAGATTTGATGAGGCTTTCATTCTAACCTTCCAGTAAGGATAGTTAGAATCATTAAGAAACGGTGGACGAGTTATAGAACTTTCTTCTGCAAAAAAAAGACATGTTGCAAGTAGAAAAACAAACAAATAGAAAAGTAAACACAAGATCTTACTAAGAGTTTAGTGGACCACTCTGATACCAAATGAAATTCCATTTTTTAAGATTACCAACTGAATTTTATCAATAATTTATTTAATGTGGAATAGTTATAAAATTGTTTGAATAGACATATATTCTGATCTATGAGGTCAGAATGCTGATGAATCAGAATAAATGAACCAAAAGTAAACAAACTAGAAGTAACGTGACACAAGAAGTATTTTACGTGGTTCAAAAAACCTAGTCCACGAGGCCACACCCAGAGATAAAATAAATTAGTAAGGTCTCAAGAATACAATAAGCAATTGACTTATGCAATATTAGACTCCCTCTAAATCCTTGTTGCAGCCTTGAAGTACTCCACTTTAAAAATCTAATTTTTATAAACACCAAGAACACGAAATCCCTTATGATCTTGATGAGTGCTCGCTTCCTCCCGAAGTGAGACTTATGGAAATCCTCTGCCAAATATTTTATGGCACGTTCACAAGCTTTGTGACTTGTTTAAGGATAAACAAAACAGAACAAAACAAACAAACAAAGAGATAGTTGAACAAAGACTACTCTTTACATAAAACAGAAATCTTCAAAATATGACATGTTAAAATCGAGAAGAGCTGAGATTAGTTGCTGCTCTGGTCTGGTATTTATAGAGTTTAGGAAACACTAAGCTGAGAAAATTTTGTTCCTGATCTCATTAAGAGAAAATGAGAGAGTTTCTAAAAATAACTCTCAATTACCGTTACTGCAGAGAAATTTCGATGTAACAGAAGATCACTGTAACCTCCCAAAATACCTAATGTGACTTAGTTCCTTGATTAGGGGGTCAGAAGGGCAATAACTGGTTAATTGTGTTAATATGTGATTATATGCATGATTATGTGAGTTGTATTATTATATGACTGTATTTCCATGCATGTGGGCATGTTTCTTATTAGAAGGGCATTTTTGTAATTTTGGCCTTTTGAGGCATATTAGTATATTTGTGTGCATATATGTGATATATGTGTGAGATCACATTATTATGTGAATATTTTTGGGTTACTCGACACAATGCAATCCTAGGAGGCAAGTTAGCGGTTAAGTCATAATGGGGTCAAATACCGGGCTCGGGGTGAGCTTAGGAGTAATTTGGTATTTAGTACATTACCGGGATTGAGCGGGAAATGGGAAAATATTTGGTCATTATTTGAGGAAATTGGAAGTAACAGGAATTGTGAGATGTTATTTATGATTAACGGGACAATTGGCTAATGACAAGTTCGCATTTGGGGCATCAAAAGACCTAGGTTTGACTAAGGGATATAATGGTCATTTCCTAGCCTAAGGGAGGATATACTCAGAACCTAGTAGAATGAAACACTCAAATAATCAGCTCTCTTACTCTCTCAATCATTCTCTCTCTCTCTCTCTCTATTTGATTTTGGGGCATGGCTAGAAAATTCAAGCTTGGAGTTCTAAAGCTTGGGGTTTATGATTGAATTGCAGAAGCTAAAGGGGATTCAATTCATAACTCAGGTAAGGATTATAAACTCTATTTTAGTTGGTATTTTTGTGTGATTTCGGTTGTTCTTAAGCTTGAAATTTTAAGGTTGTGAATTGCATTTTTTGTAGTGTTGGAATATGTTAAAGCCTGGATTTTGCTCCTTGGATTGAGGTGTGATGTTTGGTATGGTTCGGTATTGATTTTTGGTAAGTTTTTGGTTGAGGAAAATAGGGATTTCTAGGTTCGCGAGGTCATGTCGCGATCCTGTTCTTGGGCGTCGCGACCCATATGAACCCAGGGCACAGAGGTTATTCTTCCTGGGAGGCATCCTGCGGCCCTTAGGGACATGTCATGACCTGTGTCTTGATTTTTCAGACATTTGACTTTCTTTCTGGGAGCCATGCGTTGGCCCACCTGGGCAACTTTGGGCACTTTATGTTTTTAATAACGGGATATTAAAGCTAAAGGCTCGGGATCGATTCTACTACTTGGTTTGGTAGAATTCGAGGTCCCGTAGGCTAGGACTTGGTCCAGAAGCTTTTATTTGCTCATTATTGACGAAATTTTATATTTGGTTATGACTAGGTTACCACTAGGGGCTCAAGATCAAGATCGTGCTCGAGGTTCGTTATTATTTTACATTATACTCGGACCTAAGGTAAGAAAATTGCACCTATTATGTGACATACATGATTAGGGCCTGGCCCGAATGCTGAATATAGTTTTGATTGGATATTCGCCACTGTAAATGTGCATGGTTATGATTATTCCTATGAATGATTGATTGAAGCATATTGAATGCTTTGCATATGGATATTTGTTATATGATGAATGCATGTTAGCATTATATACTTGAGAAAAGCATTGACTTATTAGTCAAGGATGGAAATAGCACTAAGCACTGGTCGTAAAGCATTGACTTATGAGTCAAGGGCGGAAAAAGCGCGCTGACTACTGGTCGATATGATTAGACTTAATCAGGAGCACCTTTTACACTTGACCTACCCAATGGTTGTAGAAAACCAAAGCGTCAGGTACGCTAGGCCAGATCCAAGGCTGGTTACATAGAGGACAGGGCAATGGGTCCTGGGGTGACTTATTAATCCCAGATCCTAGGGCGTTGAGCCGTAGTGTGACTTATTAGTCATGTACTTGGGCAATGGGTCCCGATATGAATCAGTTAATCATTTAGTTAGGGAATTCGGTCCAATATGACGTTGTAGTCATTTATACGAATGGTATACGTGCGTGAGTAGGGTTATTATTGTTGGCATGTATATTATGTTATGGAAATGTGTTATTCACTGCTTATGGGCATGTTTAAGTTTTCTTGCAAGGCCTTGGCTCACGGGTGCTACGTAGTGCAAGTAAAGGGGAAGAAAGTTGGACCAGCCATGAGTTGGAGAGCAGAGGTGGCGACGTGTACATATGCGGCCCTTGACCACCACGACCAAGGTTTTTCAGAGGAACTAGGGTTAAACCCTATTTTTGCCGCTTAGGTTGGCGGATTGTAACTTTTGAATTGTAATGACCATTTTGGAACTGTAAACATTTATTATGGGATCCCATGTATAATTTAATATTTTAATCAAATATCCATTCCTTTTAACTGAAATTTTTAACCCTAGACCATTAATCACATTTATACGCACGTTTATGGCCTAATTGCTTGTTTAATGAGTTAAGCTCTATTTAAAATACACAGTGTAATGGTCTTGGCTAACTAGGCCGTTACAACTTGGTATCAGAGCGTACCAAGGTTAAGGGTTCCTAAAGATAGGCTGGGCATGTACACTTGCCACTAAATACAAGGTCGACTCAGGGTTTGGTAACTATTTATGTGGTTGTGTGTTTAACTTCTTAAATAAGATATAAGTGCCTTTTCTACATGCATTATTAGGTAGCATAAGATATACTGATAGGGCCTAGCCCTTGACTGCTGCATGATTTAAATAGAATGTGCTTATTAGCACTAATATTGCTTGTGAATGCAAAGGAACCGTTTATTAGCGTTGTAATATGGATATGTTGGTCAGGACACGCTCATTAGTGTTGTCATAGATACATGCGTGCCAGAAAATGCTAATTAGCAATGTTAATTTTGATGAATATTAGGACATGCTTAGTAGCACCAGACTTGAATATGAATATGAATCGACATGCTTATCAGCATGACTGTTTAATGTGAATGTGCTTAATTTTGGACTGTTGAATTGATTATTGGAGAAAATTATAAGCTTGGATGTATGCTTCCAAGGTAGATTGAATCATCAGCTAGCTAGGGAAATCAGGGCAGAATGATAGACAGGGTTAGGATAATGACCATGGTCAGACCCCATCGCCAGCTCCTGAGAATTGGCAGCAATTGCTTGCTGATTTGCAAGCCAGGGTATTGAGGCAGAAAGAAGAAATCTTCCTCCTAAGACAACAACAGGTTCCCATAGGGAACATTTTACCAGAGGCACCACCTGTGATGGTGCCAATAGTTGAGCAACCGCTAGAGGCTGGGAATAAATGGGAACCTCTTTATGAACGCTTTAGGAAATAGCACCCTTCAGTATTTGAGGGTAGTGCAGATCCGACTAAGGGCGAATAGTGGATTAGTATGGTTACCACCATCCTAGATTTTATGAGGATTGTTGATAATGAGAAGGTGGCTTGTGCCACATATATGTTTCGGGAGGATGCCCGAATCTGGTGGGAGGTGATGTGAGAGTTAGTATCCCGTGATCCGCAGGGGGAAAGACCAGGTAAAAGTTGTTCAATCCCATATCACCAGGGGAAGGTCAAGTGTGATGATTCTAAGACTGTGTAGGTATGGGACTACACAGTTGAAGAAGGATTAAAGTGATTGATGGGTACTACCTATGCAACAAGATGCATCTTCTTTTTGGTAGCCCAACACTTGAGAACTCCAAAGTTAAGTGTGCTTGACCTAGGGTAATCTCATGATGGGCGGCCTCTTGGGAAGTTTTCCCACAAAGTGTGCGAGTGAAGACAAAGCACGCTGGAAAGACTCGTCTTGGTTTGTAGGGCCAGTCGTCATTCCAGGAAACAACTATAGTATGGTGGGGTGTTACATATGGTATCAGAGCCTTGACCCATCCATGAGTATGGTCAACGGGGACGTTGGACCCTTAACGGAGGGTGATTGTGATAGTTAGCATCCCATGATCTGCAGATGGAAAGTCAGGGTAAAAGTTGTGCAATCCCACATCGCCCAGGGAAGGTTATGTGTGATGATTCTAAGACTGTGTAAGTATGGGATTACACAGTTGAATGAGTACTACCTATGCCAACAAGACGCATCTTCTTCTCGATAGCCCATCACTTGATGGGTGACCTCCTAGGAAGTTTTCCCAAGAAGCGTGCGAGTGAGGACAAGGCATGCTGGAAAGACTAGTGTCATTTTTTCGGGCCAATCGTCATTCCAGGAAACAACCGTAGTGACGTGGGATGTTACAAGTGATATCCCAAACTAGAAATGTTAATGCCTTAGATTGGGAAGAGTTTCAGACTTTTTTAATGAAAAGTATTACAATGATTCCGTCAGGGCGGTAAAGGCTGAAGAGTTCAACAAATTACTTTCGGGCAACTCATCAGTGACTGAATATGCCTTGAAATTTGATAGACTGGCAAAGTCTGCGGAGGAGCTGGTGCCCACTGATGGGACTAGAAGGGAGAGGTTTGTCCAGGGGCTACACCCTATGATAGCCCGGGATGTTTGCATTACTATTGTGCCAGGAGTGACTACCTATGCATAGGTTGTTGAGAAGGCGCTCACAGCTGATAGCGCAAAGAAAAATATTTGGAGCGAGAGCGCGGCCTGAAGAGACAATAGGAGGGTGGGACCTCCATTTATGAGGTCAGGTAGGGGCGGGGTACCTAGTGATCAAAAAAGAAAGGCTCTTGATGCCTTTCCAGCTCCAGGCCCTGACAAGAGACTATGTGGTATTACAATAGGCCACCATGGCGGCAGTGAGGATTGGAGGAGTTTTCCTGTGTGCGTCAGATGCAAGAGGCGCCATATAGGGGAGTGTCGGGAAAAGGCCTGCTTTTTATTTGGGAAAGTGGGATACTTAAAGAAAGCTTTCCCAAAGGCAACAAAGGAAGAACCAAGAAAGGCGGATAATTTGACCCCATATCGAGTGTTCGCATTGACACAGGCAGAAGTTGAGGCTTGTCCCTTAGTAGTACAAGTCAGCTTTTTAGTGTTGGAACCCCTATTTTGATTGATCTTGTGCTACACATCCTTTTATTGCTAGTAGATTTATTGATGGATTGTGTAGACCATGTGATTATTATGCTATGGGGTTCGGGACCTTATTTCCCACTAGAGAGTTAGTAGTATCCAGGAGATGGTTCAGATCATAGCTAGTGACAGTTGACGACAAATAGTTATTAGTTGATTTGATAGATTTGGTTATGTCCAACTTCGATATGATTCTAGGTATGGACTGGTTAGTGAAGTATGGGACAATCATAGATTGCAGAAGGAAGATGGTAACCTTTGAGCTTGAAGTTTAGGATCCTTTTGTATTTGTTTGCATTGTGCATGGACCCCTTGTATCTATGATATATGTATTGACGGCTAGAGATCTATTGCAAGGTGGTTGCATAGGTGTAGCGTCCCAAATTTGCTAAAAAGGCTTAGGGCCTTGATTAGCGTGCCTGGAGGGCAATAATTAATTTATTATGTTAATATGTGAATTTGATGATTATGTGAGTAGAAATGCATGTTTAGGTGAATTTCAGCCCCATTTGGTTGTTCAGGGCATAATTGTAATTTCAACCTGTTGAGGCCATAAATGCTATATTTATGAATATTGTGATTGACACCACGAGTGAGTGGTGATATATCTGTGATGCACGATCCGAGACAGTCCTAGGGAGAAGTTTAGCTAGAAAGTCACAACGGGGTGAATACCCGGTTCGGGAGGAGCCTAGGGGTATTTTGGGGATATAATATGAGTTTGGGATTTATTGAGTAATGCGTAGTAATTTAGTAATGATTTGAGTATGTCAGGATTAATAGGGATTTGTAGGAGTACTGAAGGACTTAGCGGGATTTGGCAAATGACTAAACTACCCTTGGTGCTATTTGACGACTTAGACTAACTTAAGGGGGCAATTAAATCATTTTGGCAAAAGGATATAAACAATTTGGATGTTGGGGACTCTAGAAACACTTAGACAAAATAGAGGAAAGGAAGGAAAAGAACCAAATTTCTCTCAGCTCTCTCCCATTCGGTTCTCTCTCTCTCTCTCTCCATGGTGTTGGATTTTTGAAGGATCTTAGGCTAGAAATTCAAGAGTTCAAAGGCTTAGTTAGGATCAGAGGTAAGTTTTTAATTCAAATCTTTGTTGAATTCTGCTAGGAAGTGTTGTGAGTGGGAGCTGATTTGTATTTTGCTTTGTGGGTTGTTGGGATGAAGTTTTGGCAAGGTCAAGCTTAGGAGTCTGGAAATTTAAGCTTGGAACTGGATTTGAAAGCAGCTCACGGTCGAATTTCTACTTAAGGTAAGAATTTCATTGATTTCTGAAGTGAATTTTCTGGTGTGGTTTAAGTTTCTACGAAATTTTAAACCACTATGTGATTTTGAGCTAGAATGGATGTTTCGGTGTGTTTCTGGTGTTTATGAGTTGCTATATTGTTTATTTGGAGTTTTTGCTCGAATTGGAACTTGGGTGTACTTCAGTAATGATTTGGGTATGTTTTGGCTCTGGAGAAATAGTTGGAAAAACCTAGATTTATAAGTTCGCGTATGAGTGTCGCGACCATGTTCTTCTATGTCGCGGTGCTAGGACGAGTCTGGATAAGGAGCCCCTACTGGGTGTCGCAGCCCCTGTAGGGTTGTGCCGCTACGCTACACCATTTTCAGGGTATTGAATTTTTTGTTTTTAGGGCCTTGGCCTAGGGGGCTCGGGGGACGCTTTTGCCACCTTGTGTGGGGAAACAGGAGGTCCCGAGAGCACAGGATTGGTTCCGAGGTACAATTATGAATGGGTTAGAAACAAGAGTGTTACTTGTATGTTGTGATTAGGTTTTCAGCGAGGTTCGAGTTAGAGGAATGGGCTAGAGATTTTGATGCTCAAGAAGCTCGGGACACAGGTAAGAAAATTATTGTACCCGTAGAGCAGGGCGTGGCCCTATAGTTTGTATTTCGGCGCACGACCCTTTGTGATTGAATTGCAGGGTGTTGCCCTATTATTTGTGTTTTGTATTTGTTTAATTATTTCTTGATTATATGCTATGTGTTGCATACTTGGGAATGAACGGCAAAGGCCGGGAACGGTGAAGGTTGAGAACGGCGAAGGCCAAGAACGGCAGGAAGGCGGGTACGGCAAGGGGCCGGGAACGACATTAAGCATGTGGAATGCAAGGCCGAGTACGGCAAGGTCCGGGAGCAGCGTTGAGAATGCAGAGTGCAAGCCGCTAGGGTGAGACCCTTCACAGATGCATGAGTCATCCTCCCGGTGTAGACCGCGAGCCCAGAGCCTGGTACAGCGCCTGCGAAGGCACGACCACTATATGTTTAACCTGTTGGCTACTTTTTTATATGCTGATTAATAGATATGCATATGTTGATTATTTGTGCTGAGTTTTCTTGCTGGGCTTCGGCTCACGAGTGCTCTATGGTGCAGGTAAGGGCAAGGGAAAGGTTGACCAACCATGAGTACGGAGAGCGTGAAGCGACGTGTACATGTTCGGCCTACCTAGCTATCACAGTCAGGGTTATTTTGGGAAAATGCAATGTATAGACTTGAATTTGTCGCCTAGTCGACCTTAAATGTATTTTGAGATGTAAAGTATTTTCTAAACAGTATTTTGGGATCCCAAATGTACAACGCTTTATAATTTCAATGAATGAGTACATTCTCAAATTAAATGACTTTTATTACAGTTTAGCCAAAATTTTAACCTAAAACCTCGATTAGCGAGTTAATTTCACGTTTTAAACTCACTGAGTAATGACTCTAAGGAAGTATGGTGTTACAATAGGATTCTAAGCCAGTGTGGTAGATTCCACTCAGGTGGTGCCATTGGGACTAGAGGACACTAGATTAGTCTGTGAATTTGAGGATGTGTTTCTAGAGGATTTACTAGGGTTGCCACCACACAAAGATATTGAACTTGCGCCAGGGATGGAGCCAGTGTCTAGGGCATCCAACAGAATGGCCCCAGCAGAATTAAAAGAGCTAAAGGTATAGTTGTAGGAGCTATTAAACTTGGGTTTTATTAGACCCAGTTTCCCACCATGTGGAGCACCAATCCTGTTTGTAAAGAAGAAGGATCGTTCTCTGAGAATGTGTAGAGACTACAGAGAACTGAATAAGTTAACAATCAAGAACATGTATCATCTGCCAAGGATAGATGATCTGTTTGATCAATTTTAGGTTAAGATGGTATTCTCAAAGATAGATCTTCGATCTGGTTATCACCAGCTAAGGATTCAGGAGAGAGATATACAGAAGACTACCTTTTGTACCAGATATGGGCATTATGAGTTCTTATTTATGTCTTTTGGGTTCACTAATGCCCCAGCTACATTTATGGATCTGACGAGCAGGGTGTTCAAAGATTATCTAGACTGGTTTGTGATCGTCTTTATCGATGATATTTTGGTTTATTCTCAGTCAGAGTCAGAACATGAGCAACATCTAAGGTTGGTTCTATAGAGACTGAGGAAACATAGGTTGTTTGCTAAGTTTAAGAAATGTGAAATCTGGTTACCTCAGGAAACTTTCCTTGATCATATTGTAAGTAAGGAGAGGATCAAGGTCGACCCAGCCAAGATTGAGGCAGTTAAAGATTGGCCAAGGCCAAGGAATTCCTCTGATATTAGGAGCTTCCTTGGGTTGGAAGGTTGTTACAGTCATTTTGTTGAAGGTTTCTCAAGGATTCCCACTTCATTGACTGAAATGACACGCAAGAATCAAAAGTTTGTTTGGTTAGAAAAGTGCGAGAACGACTTCCAAGAATTGAAGTAGAGATTGATTAGAGCTCCTGTTCTGAATCTCCCGACAGATTAGGAGAAGTTTGTGATATATGTGATGCCTCACATCAAGGTTTGAGTTGTGTTCTTATGCAGTTAGGGAAGATGATTGCCTATGCATCATCCCAGTTGAAAGAGTATGAACAGAGATATCCCACTCATGATCTAGAATTGGCAGCAGTGGTCTTCGCATTAAAGGTATGGAGGAATAACCTCTATGGGGAGAAGTGTGAGATTTACACTGACCACAAGAGCCTAAAGTACTTTTTCGAACAAAAAGACCTGAACATGAGACGGAGGCGTTGGCTTGAGTTGGTGAAGCATTATTGTGAAATCCTGTATCAGCCAGGGAAGGCCAACGTGGTGGCAGATGCCTTAAGCCGGAAGGGTCCGAGACAGAGATACAGTGTGAGACAGATATCTAGAAAGTTGGCAGAGGATATGACCAGAGCTGGTATAGAGTTACTGGTGGGCTAGCTAGCTAACATTACGCTACAGTGTACGCTGTTGGAGATAATAAAGAAACGTCAGTTGGGTGATCCACAACTAACAAAGATCAGAGAGGAGGTCCTAGCTGAAGTGTTTAGGGATTATAGAGTGTTAGATCTGGGCTTGTTAAGATATAAGGGTCAGATCTGTGTTCCAATAGACACTATTATCAGACGGGAGATTCTGGATGAATCTCATACTACCCCTTATTCTTTGCTTCCATGCACCACAAAGATGTACCAGGATGTGAGATTGCTGTATTGGGTGCTTGGGATGAAGAAGGATGTGACAGAATATGTGGCTAAGTGCTTGACATGTCAATAGGCCAAGGCTAAGCATTAGAGACCAACCGAGCTATTATAGCCTCTGGACATTCCAGAGTGGAAATGGGAGGACATCACGATTGATTTCATGGTGGGGTTACCCAGGACCATGGTTCAACATGATTTGGTGTGGGTTATCGTGGATTGATACACCAAGTCATCTCACTTCTTACCAGTGAGGAGAAATTATACAGTTGACCAGTATGCAAATCTCTATGTGAAAGAGATAGTGCCCCTTCATAGGGCTCTGAGGTCGAACGTGTGTGATCAGGACCCCACATTTTCTTCCAAGTTTTGGGGAAGTTTGCAGAAGGCTATGGGTAAATAGTTGAAGTTCAGTACTGATTATCATCCTTAGACAGATGGACAATCTCAGAGGATGAATCAGATTTTAGAGGACATGTTGTGAGCATGTGTGCTAGACTTTGATGGGTCCTGGAGTAAGTATCTGCCTTTTATAGAGCTTTCCTACAATAACAACTATCAGTCAACCATTGAAGTGGCTCCTTATGAGATGTTGTATGGTAGGATGCGACAAGAGAAACAAAATACTTGGGTCATGAGGCAGTTCAGAGGACCGATGAGGCTATTGAGAAGATCAAGGCTCGAATGCTCGCTTCTCAAAGTAGGCAGAAAAGTTATGCTGATCCTAAACGTAGGAACGTGGAGTTCCAAGTGGGAGACTATGTCTTCCTTAGAGTCTCACAATGGAAAGGGGTGAGAAGATTTGGGAAGAAGGGCAAGCTGAGTCCTAGATTTGTAGGGCTATTTGAGATCCTAGAAAGGATTGGTCAGGTGGCCTATAGGTTGGCCTTACCTATGGCACTGTCGGCCGTACACCATGTATTTCATATTTCGGCCCTTCAAAAATATGTTCCAGACGTGACTCATGTGTTGAGTTATGAACATCTGGAGCTTCGAACAGATCTCTCCTATGAGGAACAACTAGTCCAAACACTAGATAGGAAGGACAAAGTCCTGAGAAACAAATTTATACCTGTGTTTAAGGTATTATTAAGGAACAGCAAGGTCGAGGATGAAATTTCTGTAAGGAGGGGATAGTTGTAACGTCCCAAATTCCCTAATGTTGTTAGTGCCTTGATTAGGGGTCAAGGAGGGAAATAACTGGTTAATTGTATTAATATATGATTATATGCATGAATATGTGAGTTGTATTATTATATGGTTGTATTTGCATGCATGTGGGCCCATTTCTTATTAGAAGGGCTTTTTTCTAATTTTGGCCTAAGGAGGGCATATTTGTATATTTGTGTGCATATAAGTGATATATGTGTGTGACCACATTATAATGTGAATATTTTTGGGTTACTCAGCACGAGGTGATCCTAGGAGGGAAGTTAGCAGTTAGGTCATAACAGGGTCAAATATCTGGCTCGGGGTGAGCTTAGGAGTAATTTGGTATTTAGTACATTACTGGGATTGAGCAGGTAATGGGAAACTATTTGGTAATTATTTGATGAAATTGGAAGGTACTAGAATTGTGAGACGTTAATTATGATTAACGAAACAATTGGCTAATGACAAGTTTGCCCTTGGAGCATCAAAGGACCTAGGTTTGACTAAGGGGTATAATGGTCATTTCCTAGTCTAAGGGAGGATATACTCATAACCTAGTAGAATTAAACACTCAAACCTTCAGCTCTCTTTCTCTCTCGATCATTCTCTTTCTCTCTCTCTCTTGTTTTGACTTTGGGGCAAGGCTAGGCAATTCAAGCTTGGAGTTTGTTGACGCAGTTTTTTGCCAATAGTGTATTAAGAAATAAAATGGGTAGATTATTGCTTGATAGTAAACCACAATGAAAATAACAAGAACTCACTTAAAAGCACAAAACTTTTACATGGTTCAGTGGTTAAAATTCACCTAGTCCATGAGTCAATATTATTACTGTTTCTCTCTCTATTTTGGAAGAGTTTCAGTCTCTCAGAATATTGTCCCCCTTCCCTGTCCAATATTTCAGTATTTATAGGGGAATTCCATGGACAGGTGGTTGGGTCACCGTGTCAATAAAATTTGTAGTTATATATGGTATATAATTAATACATATTATTCCCATTTATATTGGGATATAATTTGGTAACAAAATAAACACGCTTCTGCTATCTCGGGTAATAAATTATATTGATATGATATAGCCTGGTCATTAATGAGCGTATAATAAATTCTTGAGTCTCTTGGGATCCTTCAGTATGTGTTATATCTAGGTCCTCACGAGCTGAATGTCTCACCCGAGCTCGTGCTTGACAGCTATCTGACTCCGAGCTTGTAGTAAATCCAGGACGCCTAATATTGGATCTGACCATTATGAGTCTCGAGTTGTTCACATGGAAAATAACTATGTTTTACTTAGGTATCTTTTCACGTATTCAAGTGCCAGTGTAACGCCCTAGATTGCCAAGACCGTTACACTGTGTGTTTATAAAGGTGCAAGACTTGCTAATCAAGTCATTTAGTTAGAAACGTGTTACTAAAACTATAATTGAACTAGGGTTAAAAGATTTCGATCACAAAAGTTATATTTCATCTAATCAAACATTTTTGTAAAAGGGATCCCAAAAGTAATAACGTTTAAAAGATAGTGCACAAAATTTCAGGATAACAGTATAGCTACTAGCCACTTCAAGGGCAAAATAGACATTTAGGCTTTTCCCGTCCTGTACCACTCCTCGGCCATGGCGGCCGATCAGCTGACTATGTATATTCAGCTCCAAAACTCTCCAACTCAAGACTAGTCCACTTTTCCCTTACCTTTACCTGCACCACGTAGAACCTGTGATCCAAGGCCCAGCAAGAAACCAGATAACAGAGCATAATCATTAAGTAATAAATTTACAAATCAACAATCAGACAACTCATAAAGCATAACCACATGCTCAACAATCCATAATAGTTACATAATCAGGCATTTAGCATACCAAGTTCATCAATTAAAATTAATAACAAATTCATATATTAATCAGGGTCGACACCCTTAGGTCGCATCCCCTATTTATCCCACAAACTCTGGCCCGCTTAAATCGAGCTCAGTGAATATTAAGTTGTCCTCAGCTACCAGTGGCCAAGTCGTGCCCTGTGCGCAAATATTGATTCTGGCACTCTTAGGCCGTTTATCATATGTTCCCATGGCATAATACCATCTATGACATCATACGAATATAGGGAGCTCTTAGTCCCAACATAATCACATAACTGGGTGCAGTTTTCTTACCTTTAGATTTCGATAGCTTGATTAGATAAACTGACCCTCAAGCATGATCCCATTCGAGCCCTAGCGTACACCTAGTCACAACCATAAATTAGAATCATCACTAAACTTCAATTCCAAAATCTAGCCTCAGGACCAATCCTGAGCCCTCGGGAAGCCCTAATTCCACTAAACGGGGTGGTGGAATCAAACCCGAAGCCCCCGAGCAAAAACCCTAAGAAATAACCCAAAAATCCCCTTCTGGAAACAGGGTAGCGCTACAATGCCCTAAAGTGAGCGCTTTAGCGCTACAAATAGAGCCAAAAAGTGCCCAGACACCCAGGCCTAGCGCTGTAGCGCCCAAATGCTAGCACTACAACGCTAGTTACAACACTCAACTTCCGAGATTTATCTCCTTCGAATTTCCTCGAACCAAAACCCACAAAAACTCCTCCAAACCTCAACCATGCTTCAAAATGAGCCTACCATCATCTATATCTCACCCCACATAACCCAACCATATAGAACTTAGCCATATGCACCCCAAAATAAAGAAAAAACCATGTTTGAGCTTGAAGCTCAAAAACCCAACAGAAGAGAACCAGAACTGTCCAGAATTCAAGTGTAACAACCCAAAATCACTAATAAGGCTTAAGGGCCTTGATTAGTGTGCCGGGAGGGCACGATTGGTTTATGTGTGAATTAAATAGTTTAAAGCATGATTTTGTGATAAGTATGCTTGTATGGTTATATGAATGTATATGTGAAATGCATGTCTAGGAGTATTACAATGCATGTAGGCCCAGTTTAGCTTAAAGGGGTATATTTGTAATTTTATCCCGTTGAGGGCGTAAATGTGATTATATGTTATAATTGTGAGGACCACATTATTATTTGGGTAAATCTGCAGCATGCAACTTGAGGCGATCCTAGCGAGCTAGTTAGCGGGAAATTCACAATGGGACCTAATACTTGACTTGGGGCAAGTCAAGGGGTATTTCGGGTATTAGATGGTTATTTGGGTTACCGAGTTATAGAAAGAAATAATTGGAGATATATTTTAGGTTAGTAAGCTTAGGTGGGAATACTGGGGAATTTTACCATTTTGCCCTCGGGGATGTTTTCGGTACCCCGAGCCTCGGGACTGACTTAATTGCTTAAGGATAGACAGACAAAGCTTAGAAAGTGGTGGAAACATCAAGAACTGACCCTTCCCTCTCCCTTATCTTCTCTCTCAAGGAAAACTACAGAAAAACTAAGGGAATTAGCTTGGAACACAGAGAATTGAAAGGAAGATTTGGAGGATTAACTCATTGGAAGCTAAAGAATCTAACTAGGAACTGAGGTAAGCACTGAATTACATTTGTGATCAATTGATTATGAAGTTTTGGGGTTGGATTCTAAGAGTTCTTAGGTTCTTAACTTCAAGGTTGAATTTAGACAGAAAGCTTGGGTGTTAGCTCAGTAATTGCTTGGAGGACTGAGTCTTTAGTGAAGGTAAGCTCCAATTTATGATATAGTGTATGAATTGTGAGTTTTCTGACTGGTTTTAGTGTTCTTGAGTGTGTGAGTTTCAGAAATTAAAATGGTGTTGTGATGAGTTTCTAGACTAGGTTTCTGCTGGCTTATGTTACTAAAATCATGCTAGAATGTTTGTGGTATTGGAGTATATTATTGGGATGGTTATGGGTGGTTTTGAGTGAGGTTTGGGTGTTAAAAATTGTAGTTTTTTTGGATTCGAAGGGGTCGGGCCACGGCATAGTTCTTGGTGTGTCGTGGCCCTTTGAAGCTGATGAGTGCTGAAGATGGAGGGCGGGCCGCGGCATGGGGTATGTAGGGCCGCGGCCCGTGTCAGTTTTTGGGTGAGGCTGAGCCTCTGGTTGGGGCCATGCCGCGGCATAGGGGGCTTGAGCCGTGGCCCCTAAGGTCATTTGTAGGCTTTTGGAGTTTTTAAGTGCGGGAACATAACCTAGGGTGCTCAGGATCGATTCTACTACCGTGTTTGGTGGAATTCGATGTGTCAGTGGCTAGAACCTTATCCGAAAACATTTTTACAATAATTAATGGTATCCCTTATCTTTGTTGTGACTAGGAATAAGCTAGGGGCTCGGGAAATGGATCGTGCTCAAGGGACATCTCTCGTAATCAATACATTTGGAAATTAAAGGTAAGAAAACTGCACTTGGCTGTGAATTTATGATGGGACTAAGGGATCCCTGTTTTGTATGCTTTATGAAGGATGGTATTATGCCATGTGAATATCAAGTGAATGGCCTAAAAGTGTTGGAGTTTGCATTGGTGCACAGGGCGCAGCTTAGCCACTGGTAGCTGAGGACAACTTATTATTCACTGAGCTCGGTTTAAGTGGACCAGAGTTAGTGGGGTAAACAGAGGGTGCGACCTAAGGGCGTCGACCCTGAATATCATGTGATTTGATTATTATTTTTATTGGTTGATGGATTTGTTATGCTGAATAGCTAAGTTTTTTTTTTTGTTGATTCTCTTGTTACGTCTATGGACTATGTGATTAATGTGGTATGCTAAGTGTACGAACATGCTTTAAGGGTTATTCAATTGTTATCATTGTTTGTGCTGGAACGTTGTGTTTTCTAGCTGGGCCTTGGCTCACGGGTGCTACATGGTGCAGGTAAAGGCAAGGGTAAGCTTGATCAACCCTGAATCGGAGAGCTCTGAAGGCATAATGTACATGATCAGCTGCTCGGTCGCCACGGTTGAGGAGGAGACAGGAACAGGAGGACCTTAAATGTTTGTTTTTCCCTTAAAATGGCTAGTGGTTGTTTGTACTCTGGAAATTTTGTAAACTGACTTTCAAACACAGTTTCTTTTGGGATCCCTTGTACAAAATGTTTAGTTATATAAAATGTAACTTTTGTGACCAAAACCTTTTAACCCTTGTTCATTAATAGTTTGAGTGACACGTTTTTTACTGAATGACTTGATTAGCAAGTCATGCACCTTTATAAATAGACAGTGTAGCGGTCTTGGCTAACTAGGGCGTTACATCAAGTGTTCAAGCTTAGAATTCTTACCTCAAGTGGGGAATTT
Organism: Humulus lupulus; assembly: GCF_963169125.1. Classification (NCBI taxonomy): domain Eukaryota; kingdom Viridiplantae; phylum Streptophyta; class Magnoliopsida; order Rosales; family Cannabaceae; genus Humulus; species Humulus lupulus. The sequence continues at coordinate 78,566,024 of NC_084801.1, forward strand.
GACCTTATGTTATCTCCAGTATCCTTCAAGCCCTAAGCTCATCCGTTCCTCAAGCTTTTCTCCCTTAATTTCCATCAAAACCAAGTGTTGAAATCACCTCAAGAAAATTCAAAAAAACTCAGCAGGAATCTTGAAACTTATCTCAATTAAACTTAATTCCAGTAGAACCTCCTAGCTTTACCTAGGTCCCAAGTGCTAAGCTTTGGCCTAATCCTCCTCTGAACCACAGCTCCAAAAGGCCCCAAGAAATGGTGCGAGAAGAAAGAATCGAGTGAGAGAAAAAGGGGTCAACTTAGGAGTTCTACTTTTCTTTCTTTCCTTTTGTCTCTTTCCCTTGTTCTTTCAGCTTCTAACACTCTCTAAACATTCCACTAAATCATAAAGGTTGAATGTCACTTATCCCTTATTAAACCAAATGACCATATTGCCCTCCCAATTATAACTAACCTTTAAGTCATTCTAAGAGCATTTTGTTCATTGCTCCCAACATCCGCTAATTCCTCGAGTGTTCCTAACAATTACCGCTTAAATCCCGACACCTAACTAATTATCAATTACTTTCCTCAATATCAAATAATCTCCAATATATATCACAGAAATACCATCGAGCCGCGTATAATTTAAATCACACATAATCCTGATATGCCCTCCCAGCACACTAATCAACGCCCTTGAGCCTTGTTAGTAATTTTGGGTCGTTATAGCCAGCTATACCCAAGATGGGCCAGTGAACTCGTGCTAAGTTTATGGTACAACAGAGTATAATGGTTGGGGTTTAGGATTGAATTGCAGAAGCTAAAGGGGATTCAATTCACACCTAAGGTAAGGATTATAAACTTTGTTTTAGTTGGTAGTTTTCTTTGGTTTTGGCTGTTCTTAAGCTTGAAAGTTTAAGGTTGTGAATTGGGTATTTTGTTGTGTTTGATTATGTTAAAGCCTGGGTTTTGCTGCTGGGATTGAGGTGTGATGTTTGGGATGGTTTGGTATTCATTTTTGGTGAGTTTTGGGCTGAGGAAAATAGGGATTTCTGGGTTCGTAGTGTCATGTTGCGGCCTGGTTGTTGGGCGCCGCGACCCGTTTGAACTTAGGGCACAAAGGTCGTTCTGCCTCGAAGGCATGTCGCGACCCTTAGGGGCATGTCACTACCATTTTCATTAGACCAATTTGGGGCCGCTACCCTAACTAGATGGCCTCAGAGCCAATCCCGGGGCCTATGCCCTAGCTATGTGACCATAGAGTCACCTGGGGCCCTCGCCCATAGCTCTATCTCACTAGCCATAGAGCTAGCCCAACCCGTAGGTTTACCATCGACCCTAAAGTTGACCAACATAATAGTACGTTGATGGTTTAGGCATAAGCCTTCCGACCAGCGCGTGTTGCGCTACTGCCGTCCTTAACTAATAAGACAAGCCCAGATCCAGGATTACAGATGTCAACACAGAAACAGATATGGATAAGCATATCCCAACATAATGCGCACATAAGCATGTTAATCACATAACACCATTGATTAATCATTCTCACAATACTATTCATATTGATGTAACGGGGCCTCTAGCCCTAACTAGGGGATCCATACAACAGTCATAAAACACTTAAGCAAATATCTATCAGCATGTGAAGCAATAGCCTAAGCATAAACATCCTCGGGGCCCAAGAGCTATTCATGGTAATATATATAACAGTCAGGCCAAGCCCTATTTACATATAACATATATTGGGTGCAGTTTTCTTACCTCAGGTCCGAGTAAGCGTAAATAAGAATGACCCTCGAGCACGATCCTGGTTTTGAGGCCCTAGCGATTCCCTAGTCACAACAATAAAATAGGATTCTATTAATAACGAGCGAATGTAGGCTTCCAGACCAAGTCCTAGCCTCTGGGGTCTTGTGTTCCACTAAACCGAGTAGTGGAATCGATCCTGAGCCTTAAGAAAAAGGTTCCCTTTTAAAAACAAGCTCCTTAAGGCCAAAATGCCCATGCAGGCCGTGACCTAGCTCAGAGAGTCGCGGTGCACCCCTCCTATCAACAAGTACCTCCTCTCTGTCCAGGGCACGGGCTGCAACTTTCCCTAATAGGTCGCGGCGCGCCCCCCAGGCAGAGGCTTCCCCAGGCGCCTGGGCTCAGGCTGAGTCACGACTTCTCAAGAACACAGCCGCGACTTGGCTCCTCCCAGCAACAAAACCCAATAAAAATTCAGTCCTAAAACTCATTAAATCACCAATTCAAATCATAAGCTAAAAGTATTCAAGGACACTCTTAAAACAGCCGAAAAAACTCAGAATTCAATGCCCAAAAGCATAATTTAAAGCTTACATCAGACCCACAAGCAGTAACAGAATTAATCCCCAAATTTTAAGCTCTGATTCTTGTGTTTCTAGCCCAAAAATCCCTTAGCTCATCAATGGTTTTGCTTAGGAAAGGTCTTGAAGGAAAGAGAGTGAGTTAGAGAGAGAGAGAGAGTTTTAAAAGCTTCTAAGTGTTTCTATCTTTTGTTTTATTAAACTTAACTAACTTAAGCTAATCCCGAGGCTTGGGGTACCAAAATCATCCCGAGGGCGAAATGGTCAAATTCCCCAATATTCCCTCCTAAACACACTAACTTCAAATATATCTCAAATTATTCATTTATATTACCCGATAACCTAATTAAATGTCTAATAACCAAGATAACCCTCAACTCTCCCTGAGTCGGGTATTGGATCCCGTTGTGACTTTTCCGCTAACTTGCTCCCTATGATCGCCTCGTGTCGAGTAACTAAAATAAACCCACATAATAATATGGTTTCTCACATATGTCACGTATATACACACACAAAAAAAAAAAATTATGCCCACAACGGGCCAAATTATCATAATTGTCCTTCTAATATGAAATGGGCCCACATGCATATTTAATAGCCCTAAATATGTACAACTAGTCATAATATCACATAATTACAATCACTATAACAATTAAGCACATAATTCCATATATTGCCATCCTGGTCCCCTAATCAAGGCCCTTAGCCTTATTAGGTAATTTTTGGACGTTACAACTTACCCATTATTTGATAAATCCCAAATATACATTAAATTTCCCAAAATACCCCCCTAGGCTCACTCCAAGCCGAATATAAAACCCTGCTGTGACTATTCCACTAATCTTCTCACTAGGATAGCCTCGAGTCATTTACTGCAAATATATGCACATAATAATGTGGTCTCAATCATTTAACGCATATAATCACATTTATTCCCGCAACAGGCCAATATTACAAATATGCCCTTATAAACAAGAGCGGGCCTACAAGCATATTTAATACTTATAAACATGCATATAAATATACTCATATTATAATATATGTCATGCATGCCACATAGTCACGCATTTAATCAATTAATCACACACATATCCAATTATGCCCTCCCGGCATGCTAATCAAGGCACTAAACCCTATTAAAATTCTTGGGACGTTACAACTATCCTCTCCTACTGAAAATTTCATCCTCGAAATTTACTTGAACAATTCGGGATACTGATCCCGCATAGCCGACTCATGCTCCCAGGTCGCTTCCTCGACATCGCTATTCCTCTATAAGACTTTGACTAGAGGAATCGTCTTGTTCCTCAGATCCTTATCCTTCCTGTCTTGGATCTGAACTAGTCGCTCCTTATCCGAAAAATCGATATGTAGTTCCAGATCCTCAAATCCCAATACATGGGTCGTATCCGAGACGTACTTCCGAAGCATTAAGATGTGGAATAAGTCGTGAACCCCTAATAATGACGGTGGCAGAGCCAATCTGTAGGCTACATGCTTGATCCTCTCCAGGATCTCAAAAGGTCCTACGAATCTTGGGCTCAGCTTGTTGTTTTTCTCAAATCTCCTTACCCTTTGCAACAGCGAAACTCACAGAAATACGTGGTCCTCGACCTGGAACTCCACGTCCCTACGCTTAGGATCTATCTACTCTACAAAGCGAGCATTCAAGCTCGAATCTTCTCAATAGCTTAATTAGTTTTCTGAACCATCTCGTACGGAGCTACTCCAATCATTGATTGATAACTATTGTTATACGAAAACTCAATCAACGGGAGGTACTTACTCCAAGACCCCTTGAAGTCTAGCACACATGCTCTAAGCATGTCCTCCAATATTTGAATTGTTTTCTCAGTCTGTCTGTTTGTCTGAGGATGGAAGGTTGTACTTAACTTCAACTGAGTTCCCATAGCCTTCTATAAACCACCCTAAAACTTGGAGGTAAATATGGGATCCTGGTCCAATACTATAGACTTAGGAACCCCATGCAGTCATACAATCTCCCTCGCATACAGCTCTGCATACTGATCCACAGTATAGGTTGTTCTCACTGGCAGAAAGTAAGCTAACTTGGTGTACCTGTCTACTATCATCCACACCGAGTCATGTTGCCCCACCGTCCTGGGAAAACTTCCCACAAAATCCATGGTAATATCTTCCCACTTCCACTCGAGAATACCCAAAGGCTGTAACAACCCCACTGGTCGCTGGTGTTTAGCCTTTACCTGTTGACATGTTAAAAACTTGGCTACGTATTCAACCAAGTCCTTCTTCATCCCAGGCCACCAGTACAAAGTTCGTAGATCCTGGTACATCTTCGTGGTGCCTGGATGAAGTGAGTATGGTGTAGTATGGGATTCATCTAGAATCTCTCTTCTAATACTCATATCCATCAGAATACAGATTCGACCCTTGTACCTCAATAAACCCGTCTCTAAAATGGAATAATCCTTAGCCGCACTAGCTAGGACATTTCCTCTAATCTCCTAAAGTTGTGCATCACCCATCTGACCCTCTCTTATCTTCTCCAAGAGGGTAGACTGTAGAATAATATTGGCCATCTGGCCCACAACTAATTCTATCCGCACTCTGGTCATTTCCTCTACTAATTTCTTCTATATTTGCTTCGAGCTAAACACCTGTCCTGGGCCCCTCCGGCTCAAAGCATCTGCCACTACATTGGCTTTTCTGGGTGGTAAAGGATGTCACAGTCATAATACTTCACCAATTCTAGCCAACGTCTTGGTCTGATATTTAGGACCTGCTGGATCAAGAAATACTTTAAACTCTTACGATCGGTTTATATCTCGCACTTCTATCCATAAAAATAATGTCGCCACACTTTCACTTCGAATACCACCGTTGCTAGCTCCAAATCATGGGTAGGGTACCGCTACTCATATTCCTTCAGCTGACGTGACGCGTAGGCAATAACCTTCCCACTTTGATTAACATACATCTTAATCCTAGTATCGATTCGTCACAGTATACTACAAACTTGTCCCCATCTGAAGGAAGACTCGGTACTGGAGCAGTAATCAATCGTCGCTTCGATTCCTAGAAACTACCCTCGCATTTGTCTAACCATATGAACTTTAGATTCTTCTACGTCAACTCAGTCAACGATGTGGCAATCTTCGAAAAACCTTCCACGAACCTTCTATAATATCCAACTAATCCAAGGAAACTCCTAACCTCCGAGGCATTCCTTGGCCTTAGCCAATCCCTAATAGCTTCTACCTTGGCTGGATCCACCTTAATCCCATCTCCACTAACAATATGTCCAAGGAATGTTACCTTCGGTAACCAAAACTCACACTTCTTAAATTTAGCGTACAATCGATGCTCCCTTAGTCACTTCAATACCCTTCGGAGATATTGCTTATGCTCTACCTCTGAACAACAGTGAACCAGGATGTCGTCGATGAAGAAAATCACAAATTGATCTAAGAAATCCTTGAACACCCTGTTCATCAGATCCATAAATGTTGTTGGGGGACTGGTCAATCCAAACGACATGACCAAGAACTCGTAATGCCCGTACCTTGTACAGAAGGTCGTCTTCGGAATATGCTTGTCCTTGATCCTTAGCTAGAGATAAAAATATGGAAGATTAATCTTCGAGAATAGCGTCTTACCCTGCAGCTGATCGAATAGGTCATCTATCCTCGGTAGGGGGTACTTGTTCTTGATAGTCAATTTGTTCAACTCCCTATCATCTATACAAATTCTCAAAGTCCCATCCTTCTTCTTCACAAATAAAATCAGTGCACCCCATGGCGAAAAGCTAGGTCGGATAAATCGTAAGTCTAGTAGCTCCTGTAATTGAATCTTCAACTCCTTTAGCTCTGTCGTAGCCATCCTGTATGGTGCCCTCGATAGTAATTCTATACTCGGTGCTAACTCAATGACGAACTCAATCTCCCCGTGCGGTGGCAATTTTGGTAATCCCTCAGGAGACACGTCCAAAAATTCGCATACTACTCTAGTCTCTCCTTGGCCCACCACCATCACTCTAGTTGTATCTACCACAATGGCAAGAAAACCTATACAATCTCCTTGTAATAGGTCCCTAGCCCTCAATGCTGATATAATAGGAATGCGGGGTCTATGCATAGTACCCACGAAAATAAAGGGGTCCTCACCCTCCAGCTCAAAAGTCACCATCTTCTTCCTGAAATCTATAGTGGCCCCGTACCTAACTAGCTAATCCATCCCCAAAATCATATCAAAATCATCCATACCAAACTCAATCAAATCTACTGATAGTTCCCTACTGTCCACCATCACTGGCAGTTCTCCAATCCATATCCTAGAAACTACTAGTTCCCTTGTAGGCAGTTAGTTCCAAACCTCGCAGTATAATACTCACTAGGCCTACAAACCTATTTATCACTTTACTAGAAACAAATGAATGTGTAGTACAAGAGTCAATCAATATAGTATATGAAGAGCCAGCGCTACAAAGCTTACTTGTCACTACCGAGGAACTAGCCTCTATCTCTTCCTGTGTCATGGCAAACACTCGAGCTGGAGTCAAGCTATCCTCCTTCCATGGTTCCTTTTTCTTCAATGTCGGACAATCTTTCTTAAGGTGACCAACCACCTCACACAAGTAAAGTGATCATATCAAAGTCATCCATTACCAGTTCAATTAGATCCACAGACAACTCCCTATCATCTACTTCTAGTGCTAACGCTCTAACCCATCTCCTAGAGACTACCAGCTCCCAGATGGTAACAAAGTCCTAAATCCTCTAGCATACAAATCACAAGGTCTACACAAACGGTCTATTGCTCTATCATAAACAAATGAATGAGTACCTCTTGAATCAGTCAATGTAGTAAATGAAGAACCAGCACTAGAAATTTGACCTATCACGACCGAGGGACTAGCCTCAGCCTCGATCTGGGTCAAGGTGAACACTCTAGCTGGAGTGAGGTTGTCACTCCTCTTTGGTTCCTCTTTTATGTCTTGTGGGAAGTCCCTCCTCAAGTGACTAACACTCCCACAGATGAAGCATGCTCTGACTCTACACTCCCCCAGATGTCATCGCCTGCACTGCAAACACTCTAGGAGGCTTCTCGTGTTCTCTCCCACGCCCTGACGGCCACCAAAGGCACCCCGTACCCTCCTATTTGGATCAGAAGGAACAAAAGAGTATGGGCCCTTTCTCTTCCGCTTACTCCGGCCACTACCTCAGCCAGAACAAGTGAAGGGAGCCACCATCCTCCAAGCATCACGCCTTGCGGTGCCTTCTTTACATATCTGATCTTTAGCCCCCTCAGCAGTAAGGGCTTTCTCAACTACTTAAGCATAAATGGTAGTCCTCGGATCCGATATTATCTTAACATTACGGACTATCATCACATTCAACCCCCGTACAAACTGATCTCTTCTTACCATGTCAATAGGCACCAAATCTGGTGCGAACTTAGCCAACCGGTCAAACTTCAAGGCATATTCCGTGATAGTCATCCTATTCTAGGTCAGATTGGTAAACTCATCCACCTTTGCAGCTCAAACTGTATCACTGTCATGTTTCTCATTAAAGACATCCCTGAATTCATCCCAAGTCATAGTAGCCACATCTCTCCTCTTAGAAATAACTTCCCACAAAATGCAGGCATCTTCCCTCAACATGTAGCTGGCACAAGCCACCCTCTCATTTCCTTCCACCCTTATGAAATCCAGGATAGGAGAAGTCATGTTCACATCCACTGCTCTGCCTGCAGTGGGTATGGACCACCCTCAAAGGTGGGAGGGTGCTGCTTCCTTAACCTCTCATAGAAAGGCCCCAACCTATTCTCCATCACAGGCTAGGCTGACACTGTAGTCTTGTAGTCCAACATCCCTTGGCACGCTCTGATACCAAGTTGTAATGCTCTACTACCCTAGATTCGTTACCATGTGATTTTAAGATGTGCCAAAAAGTAAAAAACTCATTTAATGAAACTTAAGTATAAAAGGTTGGACATTCATTTAAATCATAAAAGAGTTACGTTGGGATAAAAAAAATTGTTTAAAAAGTATTTACAGCACAAAATTTAATGGACAGACGATGTAGGCGACAAAATAAGATATTTATAACATGTTCCTTAAAACTACCGCAGTCGTGGCGGCCAGGTTGGCCAAACATGTACGCGCCGCTCCATGCCCTCCAACTCATGCTTGGTTAGTCTTTCTCTTGCCCTTACCTGTACCATAGCGCACATGTGAGCCAAGGCCAGGTAAGAAAACTTCACATACATAACATATAACAATTCATTCCAATAAATGCATAGCTTAACCAGATACAACAGACTATACACATAGTGGCCTATGCCGATCAAGGTGCTTTACCAGGCACCAGGGTCACGGTCTTCATTGAATGGGTAAGTACACCACCCTAGATGGCCATGCCATAGCGGCCTGCATTCAGCATGCATGTTGCTGTTCCCGGCCTTTGTCGATCCCGACCTTCGCCAATACGCCCCTAGATAAATTCCCAGCCCTTTAATACTACCAAAGGAAAATCCATCATTTGCCACATACCCGCCAATTACTCGAGTAGTCCTATAAATCCCCAATTAATCCAGGCATACCCGAATAATTGCTAAATAACTACTTGTTACACGGTAAATCCCGAACATGCACTAACATCCCAAATTACCCCTAGGCTCACTCCAAGCTGAGTATTTGACCCCATGGTGACTATTCTGCTAATTCACTTGTTCTATTTCTACAAACAAACAAAGAGCTCCAAGATCACCATCACAGTCCAAAATCATTAAAGAGAGACAAGAGAAACACTTACCCTTGTGTTGATCTCTTCTTGACCAAACCAATAGAGAACCAAAGTATTTTCTTTTCTCACAAACTATCTTTCTCTCTTTCCTTATTAAATTTGAAAAATGGACTGAACCAAATGAGAAAGTAACTTCCTCCAATCAGCCATCAACCTTAGGTAACCACCCACTATTTCAAAATTCCAATTTCCCTATAGTCTAAACACATGACCAAATAATTATCCAATGTTAGTCCAAACACATGAAATCATAGTCTAGGTTCCTCTAAATAAATCCCACAATGACCAAATAATTATCTACAATTATTCTATGGTCCTTAGGGAATAAAATTTACTCATAAATATATAGTAAAATAAATATTTCTCACATTATATTTATTTCACACCAAAGTCCCAAACTTTATTCTAAGCGATCCACTCACACTTCCTTTAATTAAAATAATATTCCACAAATATTATTTTAATTATCTAAAACACTAAAACACATAATTAATTTAATTTGACAAAATAAAATAAATTCGTGTTATTATAGGTCGATAAGGTTATATCATGGGAGGCCTTTCATGTTTCTCACACTAAGACGTGACATGCTTCTAATGTCTCCCGTGTGGGAGACATGTGAGGCAAGCATGGGTTAGGACCCACACACCTATATTTTTAACGTCTCCCACTAGTTCTTATGTCTTACACACGTAATCATAAAATACAATTGTCTATGACTCAAAAAATAAGACATAAAAGAATCTCTCCAACTTTCAATATCTTATACCTATAGTGTAGGACATTATAGGGAGTCACAAAAAGTCATTTTTGTTGTAGTGTTTAAAAAGCTTCGACCCTACTTTCATGTCACACTATTGAGGTGTGTTAATGAATTATCTACTATGAAAAACCTTGAACAAAGTTTGAGACATCGGTCAGATGTTGAAATGATTGGTTAAGCTCAAACAATTTGAGATAACCTATGTTTAACACCAACCATCAAAGAGCAAGTACTTGTAGATTTTGTCATTGAATTTAATAATCAAGTTGAGAAAGGTCACAAGTGCGAAGTTGGAGGGAGGTTGAAAGAAAGGCATGAGAAGGATAAATGGAGACTATACGTAGATGGAGCCTCTATTGGAAATGGTTTAGGAGTTGGGTGGTGCTTGTAGGACTTAAAGGTAGCAAGGCCTACTAAGCATTAAGGTTTGGGTTCAAAATATTCAAATGACGAGGCGAAGTATAAAGCCATGCTCATAGGGAGACTACCAGGCCAGAGGAACCAAGTTGTGGGCCTATTCTCTCCACATCTCCTCTAGTGTCTCGAATAACTCTTTGGACACTCTTTCTAGCCCCTTGGAATCCAAATATGAAAAAGTTCAAATGGATAGAGGACACCTTTGTAGGAAAAACTCTCTCTCACACACACAAAGGAAAGGAAAGAGAGAATGGGTGTACAAAAGTTAAATTGGATTCAAATAGTCTGTTTCATGCGTGTACAAAAGAAAAACAAGTATGTGTGCTAGAGGCTATTTGAATCCTGGTTTTGGCACAATATATTATTAAGAATTTTTATCAAAAAAAAATTGTAGGAGGTTTGTCATAACTACAATGTACAATGTGATATTAAAAAAATTAATGTTACAACTTATCGAGATGTCAAAATCAGGATCATTCCCTACCTACAATAAAATTTGACTCTTCTACTACAGAATTTTCCTATAATTATATACATAAAAGAATATATATTATGGTAGGTTTTTCTTAGGTAGGGGCATCACTTTTGCCCCTACCGTAGAAGCATTTTTTTTATTTTAGGTACTTGGAGAAGTTATAACTCAATTTTTTTTTCATGATTGCATACGTTATAGTTATAATAGGTATCTTGCCAACTTTCGGAACATTTTGAATAATTTACGGTACTGAAATTAGAGTTCAAACAGTCAGTTGCACGCATGCTTGATTTTTTTTATATGCGTAGAAAACAAACTATTTAAACTCTGATTTCTGCACTATAAAAATCATTCGAATATCTTGAAAAGTGACGTAATACCTGTTATAATTAAAATGCACCCCATTATAAAAAAAAAATAGATTATAATTTATCTAAGCCCTAAAATAGAAAATTCTTGTTCGGCATAAGCAAAAATTATGTCTCTACCTATATATTACGGTAAATTCTAAAAAAAAAGTGCTTAGTTACACATCTCTAATAATAGTGAAAATCACGATTCTATCATTATCACTAGCTACATAAATGTCTAGGGACACCTCTAATAATAGTCAGAGAAAGAAAACAAAAGTGAACGAAATTGGAAGGATTTTTTTTTTTTTTTTTTGTGGCTATGTTTAAAAAAATAAAATTGAAGTTAATATTAATACATGCAGATGAAGAAGTGGGTGGGGTTTTTGTCCGAGTAACTTTAAAATTTTTATTATTTGTTATTTACAGTTACCGTACGATATTCCCCGATTGGTGTGTTGTTGGGGTTGGACATTTTGTCGTACCCATCCATCTCTGTAGTCTCAGCATGACCTGTATTTTGTCTCTAATATGCGCCCTCTGCTGCATTGCTATGCTGTGCTGTGCAAAGCACACATCAATCCAGGTGATATTTATAACGGAAGTGACAGAAAATAGTCTTCATTTCCATTCTTTCCGAATTCGAAGCCTTTTTGGTCAAATTTTTTCAAAACTATTGCCAAACTTAGCTATTTCGGAATTTTCAAAACCATGCCATTTTCAGCTTCAACTCTTCCCGTGAACTCTTCTCCTCTTTCCTTCTTCCCAATAAGCTCCCACCACTTTACAATTCTCTTCTTCTTTTTTTTTTTGCTTTTCTCTATTCCACACTTTGAATTTCAAAATGCGAATACGTCTAGAAACGCATTTTTTTTATTTTTTTATTTTAAGTTAAATAAAATACTTACATTAGAAGAGAAGAAGTTAGTGTCTAGAGTTAAAATACATATTGGGAAGTCATAAAGTCAAAACTTTTTGCACGATTTTCTAAACTGGCTTGTTTAAAAATGTATGTATATAAACTCATGAACACTTCGGAGAAACAAAATTTATAATGACAAGCATTTTTAACTTGCATAAATATGTACGAAGGAAATTTTTTGATATGTCTGAAATAATATTATTTAAGAACTATATAACATCGTTTTTTTTAGTTTGATGACCAATAAAGGTATCGTTATATTCTATAGAGAAACACAAACGAAATTATATAACCACACACACACACATATATATATATATATCTATAGATATGGAAATAGATATTTCTTAGGTAAGCAGGCACATGACTATAAATATAATAGTGAAGTAGTTGTTTGGTGATTCAAAAACTCATGCATCGAGTTTTAATTACCAATAATAAATCATGCAACTAACAAACTTCCATAAAGTTATGTAGTACTATTGGTACCAAACACGACACATATGTAACAATTAATGTGTTACCAGAATTTGATAGTGAATTGTAAGACTTAATGATCACTATTCACATATAATAATGCAATATTTATTTTTTGAGGGAAATAATGCAATATTATTACGTGGCAATATGAGTATATATAATAACATCATTTTTTTTTATTCAGAAAGAAATTTTATTGAATCAACTAACAAATTACAATCATCAGCTCAAAAAAGAGCTCAGAACAAGCAGATTACAACTGAACCAACACAGAAAAGAACAAACACATTACAGTTGATCCATAGAATCAAGAAAGTTCTTCCCAAGAATTCCAAGTTTCTGCCTAGTAAAACTCAGCAATCTAACCTTTAAACTAGTCTTAATCAGATAGAGAATCCTATTACTAGAAATAACTGCGAAATTAAAAACACAATTGTTACGATTCAGCCAAATGAAATATACAGTAGCAGCAAGGACAGCAGCCAAGACTCGTTGAGTAAGACCTTTAGGCCGCCCATCCATCCAAGCAATCCAATCACAGAATTTGGAAGGCCAAATAGCCATTCCCAACCAATCAGCAACCTTAATCAAAACCTGCTGAGAGTACAAGTAGTCAAAAAATAGATGAGCATGAGATTCCAAATCTATCTCACAAACTGGGCACAAGGGAGAATCAAGAGGGATCTGTCGAATAGTAAGATTGTCTCGGGTCAGAAGGTGACCAAGGATAGATTGCCATAGAACAAATCTGTGTTTCAGAATAGAGAAGCTGCACCAAACCACATTGGCAAACCTCACTTTATTCTGCTGAAGCAACAACATATACAGCTGAAGTTTCCTACCTGAAACCGCAGCCTCCAAGGTACCTCTAGGCAAAAAGGATCTCAGATGCACCAACTTCCTCCAATACCAGCTCACATCAGCCATAAGGTTGTACTCCAAAAAATCCATACCTTTGAGATATATATTATTAACCCATTTCACCCAAAGCAGATCTTGTTTGGAAGATAACGCCCAAATAAATTTGGCCAGTAAGATTTTATTCCACTTCGGCCCTTCCTTAAACCCAATGCCTCCCAAGATTTTCGGCAAACAAACATGGTCCCAAGCTGTAAGATGCAGCTTACTACGATTTCCTTTCGAGCCCCACATAAAATTCTGACAAAGCCTATCAATCTCAAGAGTCACACTTTGAGGAAGTAAGAAAATACTCATCCAATAGGTTCTAATGCCCAGTAAAACAGAATGAATGAGCTAAGCTCGACCCGCAAATGAAAGGTGACAACTAGCCCAAGAATGCAATCGAAGATGTATCTTTTTTATGATAATGCCACAGTCACCAGCCTTCCACTTGGTAGGACGGAGAGGGATGCCGAGATACTTCAATGGAAAAGATCCCTCTTCAATGTTAATACACTCCATAATATCCTTCTTAGTTTCAGCTGTCAAACCACCAAAATAAATATGAGATTTATCCAGATTCATAGTTAAGCCTGAAGCTCTACTAAACTGAGAAAAACCATCCCAAAGAATTTGGACAGAGTGAACATTCCCTTTACAGAACAACACAAGATCGTCAGCAAAGCAGAGACTAACCAAATTCAGATTTTTGCACATGGGATGAAATCTAAAATCCTTATGATGAGAAGCATGAATAAGAAGTCTAGTAAGGTATTCCATTACAAGAACAAATAATAAGTATATAGGATCCCCTTGTCTAAGCCTATTTTTTCCAATAAACTTCCCTTGAATCCTTCCATTCAACATAAGAGAGTAGGTAGTTCCCCGCAGACACACCATAATCCAATGAATAAAAATAGAACGCTTTCAAAAGGTTCTCTAAGAACAGCCAGTCAATAGTATCATAAGCTTTACTCAAATAAATTTTCAAATAACACCGCGAGGAGAAATATTCCTCCGCTTATAACCTTTAATAAGATCCTGAAAAATGAAGATGTTATGAGCCAAAGACCGATTCTGGACAAAAGCCCCCTGATTTTGGTTAATTAAAACCGGTAACACCCTAGCCAATCTCATACAAATCATTTTCGATATACACTTATAAAGTGTATTGCAACAAGCAATCGGTCTAAAATCCACTGCCTTAGAAGGATTCTCCACTTTGGGAATGAGAGAAAGAGTTGTATTATTTATCTCATTAGGCAGCTCACCTTTTTCAAAGAACCCCAAAATAGCATTAGAAATTTCATCTCCAATATCCTTCCATAAGAACTTATAGAAGCCCGCATTAAAACCATTCGGACCTGGACTTTTAACAGACTTGATATGAAACAAAGCAACTTTCACATGTTTCTTTGTGAAAGGCTTTAACAGTCCCATCTGTTGATCCAAATTTAAGACAACACCATGAACAAAAAAATTATGCTGAATAACAGAGGATGCCGAGCTAGAACTTCCCATAATACTTCTAAAATGATGAATAAAGTGACTAATAACATCCTCAAAATTGTCATGAACCTGACCAAGATCATCTATAAATGAAGTGACCCTATTAGCAATTCTTCTCTGCTTCAAACAAGCATGGAAATAGGCTAAATTCTCGTCGCCAAAGCGAAGCCAAGTAATTTTGCTCCTCTGCCTTATGAAACTTTCATACATCCTGGACTGAATAGACAATCTAACACCAGCAGTCCAAACAACATCTTGGAGGGACTCTGAATGAGGATTTTGCTGAAGTGAAAGCTGAGCCTGCTGAAACTGATCCTTAGCAGCTGAAAAATTAATCGTCACATCTCCAATCGCCTCTTTATTGAACTTACACAACACATGCTTAAGTCTATCCAATTTCCTCTGCATACAGAACAAGCCTTGAGCATGTAAAGGCTTATACCAGGTGCTCAACACTACACTTCGGAAGTCCTTATGCTCGGTCCACATGTTATAAAATCTGAAAGGTTTCATTCCCAACAACTCAGTAGCAGCAGATTTAATAAGACAATAACAGTGATCAGAAATTAAATCCCAATTAGTTAAAGCTTCAGAATAAGGAAACATGTCCATCCAAGCTTCATTCTTAAAAACCCTGTCCAATTTAGAAAATATTATGGCCCCAGCCTCCTAATTATTAGTCCAAGTGTAGCGAGAACCAATGGATCGCATCTCATCCGCCAAACCAAGAGCTCTCCACTGTTGAGCATCAGTCATTTCGAACTCAGTATTAGTACGTCGTCCAATTCGATCATCATAATCAAACACCGCATTGAAGTCACAAGCCATAAGCCACAGCTTCACAGGGAACACCAAAGAAGCTAAATCCTGCCAAAGAACTTGCCTTTCCCCTATCGAATTTTTACCATAGACAAAGGTCATACAAACCACCTGACTGCTATCCTTAAAAGTCACTTGGCTGTGAATAAATGGTAGATTGACTTGAAGAATATTTATAGAAACCAACCCAGGATGCCACACCAGCAACAATCTACCCTCACAGACTGAGTTGGTATAGTACTCCCAACCATGAAAAACACTCATCATAAACTCCTCAACTTTATTACCTCGAAGCTTAGTTTCAAGAAAAGCTCCTAGGCCTACCTTATTGAAATGACAGAAAGATAAAAGGGACCTTTGTTTATTCTTATTGTTCAAGCCCCTAACATTCCAACTAAGTATAGACTTACCCTCCATTGAGAATGTTGGTAGAAGTCAATCCCAGTTTTGTTATCTCCACTGCTCGATCTTGTAGCACTTTGAAAGAATTCAGCAAAGTAGATTTATCAGTAGCAGCAGCTGGTTTCTTGCCTCCAAACTGTTTAGGAGTTGTCCATTCTGTATCCTTGTCCCTTTGAGAGTTATAGCCCTGTTTAGACATATGTCCCTGCACCTCCTCAATATCAGGACCATTTTTCTTAACCGGAATAAGAATATCAGAATTTGAAGTCTCTTTTGTTCCAGACTTATCACGAGCTTCTACTGCAGCAATTGGAGTTTCATCCGAGTTTACTGGGCCTTGTATCATTTCTTTTTTCCGCCAAACACCTTCCTGTTTCCTCTTGCAAAAGGCAACAGAATGGCCTAATGCTTTGCAACAGGAGCAATGAGTGGGCTGCCATTCATACTCTATGTTGACGGTGAGAACTCGTCAACTAAGTTGAGTTGGAAAAAATTATCAAGTAAAGATAGTCAATAAAAAAGCTGTAGAAATTTAAGTAATAACTCAAGAACAATGACAGAACAACAATGGAGAAATCAATCTTTCATTCACTCTCAAGCACCTGCTACAGTAAATTTTCCAACCCCCTTTTAGGTGGAGTTAGAGTTCATTTTATAGTAGGCTCTAATGGCCTTGGGTACATGGTGGTCCAGGGGACCAGATGGTAAACGAGTACACTAACATGAGGGTGGTTCCAGGGGTAGTGGTGTCGGCTCTGGTACATGGTCAGAGTTCGTGGGAGCACCTCAGCTTTTGTACCCGGTCATGACTCCACTACTTGTCTTGTACGGGTGTCAGAGACATGGTGGTGGGGTAGCCACTCCTCGTACTATTCCCAATCGCCTCTATTTTTCGGGTACAGGTGTCAGGCATGTCCCTTGATCCTTGCAGGCATGTACGTACCCCTTTAGAGGTACCTTGTTCGTACTCTTTTTGTCTCTTGTGGGCCACCTTGAACTCTGGCATCATGCACGCGTGGCCCTTGGGATGTGGCCCTTTGGGGCGAGGCCACTAGGCATGCTTAGTCCTTGGGTGAGGCCCTTTGGGGCGAGGCCACTAGGCACACGTGGCCCTTGGGTCGAGGCCCTTCGGGGCAAGGCCACTGGGCGTGCTTAGTCCTTGGGCGAGGCCACCCTATGCTTGCATGTTACTTGGGCGTGGCCCTTGAGGGCGAGGCCACTAGGCACATGTGGCCCTTGGGACGAGGCCCTTTGGGGTGAGGCCACTGGGCGTGCTTAGTCCTTGGGCGAGGCCGCCCTATGCTTGCATGTTACTTGGGCGTGGCCCTTGAGGGCGAGGCCACCTTGCGCGCGGATCAGGTGGTGTCGCGCGCGGAGCAGGGGTGTCGCAAGGTGCGCGCGCGCGGGTCCTTGGTGGCCCGTGAGGGGCTCTTGGCACTTGTTTTGGGTCTCCTACAAGTACCAGATTTTTATCATTCACACTCTATTATCTGGTCCATCAGTTGGCCCCGCTCATTGAGAAAACTAATTGTTTTGGGCAAATTTTCAGAGATCTCCATATCTACTAATACCCTAGCAAATTTCACCATAGATCTGTCTTTAGTGACTTTATCAATCAAAATAGGCTTACCAATTGTACTGACTAGAGCACTCAGACATTTAACTCCCCAATATTGCAAACCAAGGTCAGGCAACCGAATCCAAACCGGCACAGATTTGACTAGTTTTAGAGTATCCAAATCAGTTGACCATGGGTGCAAAATGACTGGTTTCCTGTCGAAATGAACAACCCCAGTCTCCAATACCAGATCTCTCATGGCTTCATCTCGAAATTTGACAATTGTATAACCCTCATTCATTCGAGCTATCCTCTCAATGCCTAGCTTGCCCCATAACCTCTTAATGAAACCTTCAAACACAAAAAATGGGGGGTTAGCACCCAAAACAACACGCACCAAAGCTGAACTCCAAAAAGAAGCTTCAACTTCAATTTCCTCCAAATCCACCTGAGCAATTAACTTTCCCTCACGAAGCATCACTTCTTCATAAACCAATCGAGAACCTCCCTTGTGCGCTAAAGATTCTCTAAATTGGGACCAAACATCTTTTGCTTTGTCTTGAAAATCCCTAATAGGGCCTTCCTTCTCACCTGAACCACAAGGTAGACCAGGGTTATCACCAGGCGTATTGAGATGGAGTTCTTCCCCCAAGTCAGGAAACCCAGTCACTGAGTCTGTGAATACCTCCTCCAATGCAGCCGATCCAACCTTATCAGAACCACCCAAGTCCTCCTCGCTAGCTGTAGGGATCACTACCGTCGGAGATTGTAAGCCAGGCTTCTGAATTGCCTTCTTGCGTCTCGCCATGGAGAGAGAGAAAGCAAAATCGCATGCCTTCGATTTTTCTTTTTAACATCATATTTTATGATGGATATTATTGATGATTAGGTAAAATCTTTAATCTATTTTAAACCAAATACAAATGATGAACTGTTTGCTATTCACTCTGTTCTCTTTCTAGGCTCAGATTGACGTGAATTTTTGCATTATTGATGGTGTACTGAAACCAAACGCATACTAGACTGGCCCCCAAGTATTCCCCCCATTCAACTGTCAAAGAAATTATTTCATTGTACCAGAGCAATTTGATATGGTATTTTCTACATTTAATATCTCTTTTCTTTGTTACTGTCTACAATTTGGTTGTTTGTACAAATGAAAAGAATCTTCCCCCAATCTCCATACACACATATAAATATATATACACATATATACGACGCAAACCTCAATTTCGATGTTGGTTTAAACAGTATACACCGTAGTAGAAAAAAAAAGTTAATAATTAAAAGAAAACACCATTCAATAATATATACATATAAATTAAACATGTACGAGCAACCAAAAAGAAATAAAAGATAAAATTAAAGAAACAAAATGCCAGTAATGTGAGGTTTTGCTGTACAAGAATCACATGGGAAATAGAATTCAATGTCTGATCCAAATGAATAATACAATTCACTGGTCCCAATTTAATCTTAAAAAGATATATATATATATATATAAATATATTAATATTAAACTTTATATATACCGCAAGTTCCATTACATCAAATACAAAATTGGTGGAGTTGAGAGCCCCAACTTACTTCCATTCAGTCCCTCCACACCCACCTGAAGTCAGTAATGGAAATACTCCACACACATCCCCACTAAAAAAAAATGACGCTCAGTACAGACTCCAAACCATGCCATAACATTACATATTTTTAGTAACAAGACTTATCTAGGCAATAATGATCACCGGCCCTAAGATCTTTTTTTTTATTTTTTGAAGATACGACGAGACTTAAATTATAAGATACCTAATAGGGACATTACATATATTTATAAGAGCAGAGCGTAAAATTAATTAAAATGCAAATGCAAGGAGCTATATTTTTTATTTCCAAGTAAGTCCCTACGAGTTTAATTACCACTAGCAAGAGTCTAGGAAAGGGGAGCCCTATGAGGAGCACCCTTTCTCCTGCTGCTAAGGGAAAGAACAATTCCAGGAAGAAAGCCACTGCCTTTCTTCTTCTTCTTCTTCACAGAATCGGTGGTGGCTGCGGCGGCCGGTTCCCGTGAAATAGCCGAGTTGCTAGAAGCCTCACGGGAGCCGGATGAGTGCAATGGGTGATGATCTTCCAAAATTGGACCATTTTCATCGTCAGTGACCTCAGAACCATCCATCCTCAATCCCTCGAATTGAGAAATTGTGAAATCGGACTCATCAAAACGGTAGAGAATTGTTGTCAAATCGTCCCCTTGATTCACCATAAAATCAACCTGCATTAATAATTTTCCACATTTTATTAATAAATTTATGGCAACACTTTAAACAGTTGTGGACATACTTACTAGGAATAACAAAAATATTTATTTAAATTGATATACAATGTTGACTTGGTAATTTTGAATTTTCACTTTTGTATTTTTACAACCAATGGAGGCCCAATACAGTTTACCAAGATGTAGTGTTTTGAATGGAAAAAGGCTAATTAAAACATGACCAGACAATAGATTGAGCAAGCACAAACCCCAAGTAGGGTATCTGCATAATTTGCAGATGGAAAAAGCATAAAAACATATCCACGTGGCAAGAATATTGCTCAATTCAAGGAATATTATTTGTGGATAAATTAAATACGTAAACAAATTAAACCCTAATGACCAAGACCAAGATCATAATTTATATTTTTATAATGGGAATTAAGAAAATATTTAGTAAAAAAATAATATGTGCTGAACCTTGCATGAGAGAGAGCAGAAGTGAAATGGCTCTTGGAGAATTCGATCACAAGTGAAGCAAATGTTAGCAGTTCCTTTGCAACTCCTAGACTGTGGCCTTTGATTCAAGAAAATCACTTTGGCACCGTTAATGGTATAAGGCTGCCAAAACCAAATAATATAAAAATTATTACTACTTGTACGTATAATACTTTTCAAGTAAAATTATTAATACTATATAAATGGGCTAAAAACATTATTGAGTTCGTCCAAGTATGAATTGTAATTAACACTCACACACATACATATAAATATCAATATAAATATAGGAGGGACTACAACGTATTCTTTTTTTTACAATACCAGTGCATCATTTTTCTATTTCGGTACTTGAATAGTTATAATCTCAAATTTTTTTATATGATGGTGAACATTATAACTATCTAGAACATCTTACAAATTTTCAAATTATTCTGAATAAATTATGGTATCGAATTAGAGTCTAAACTGTTTGTTGCACTCGTGCCTGTTTTTTTTTTTGTACGCGTATAAAATTTGATATTTTGAATTCTGTTTTCAGCTTCGTAAACTATTCAGAATATATTGAAAATTTACAGAATATTCTAAATAGATACAATGTACACCGTCATATAAAAAAAATTTGAGATTATATCTATTCAGGGGCCGAAAATAAAAAATTATACACCGATATTGCAAAAAAAAAGAAATACATTGTGATTGTTCCCTATATATATATATATATATATATATATATATATTGAAAGAGTAGGCCCACTTCAATTAATAAACATGACAAATACATATTCCAATTCTACCGTGACATCGTTAGTCAAATTGAAATTATATTCAGCTTTTTTTATTTTTCAATAATAAATGAGATTCCTTCAAATTATGATTGTACATGCACCCAAAATTTATAATTTATAACAAAATATTACACACAAACCGTTTAAATTTAGTAGGACCCGTCTTAAATAAATAAATTTGATTGGTAAAAAATAAATTTATAATTGTGCCTTCACATATAATTAATTTTTTTTTACAAACCTTGGTAGATTGGAAGTCAAAGATGAAAATTGAAAGTACCTGAATGAAAGAACAGTCGATGAGCTTTTCTAGATCCCCCAATCGAACAACGTCGTGGTAAACATAACGCCTGACCTGTCACACAAGCGATCAAACACTCAATTGGCTGCATTGTTTTAATATTTATGGCTTCAATATATGTATATAATTCTTTAAGAATTTCTGGCAATTTAATATGCCATAAATAGTCATGATTAATAAGAAGCTTTCATCATCATCACCCTAGGTTTCTTGGGTGACTTTTATTTCTGTGAAAGTTTTTACTGTGGGAAATTTAACTCTTCCAGACTACGCATCTCGGCAATATAGGGGAAAAT
Source organism: Humulus lupulus (assembly GCF_963169125.1). Classification (NCBI taxonomy): domain Eukaryota; kingdom Viridiplantae; phylum Streptophyta; class Magnoliopsida; order Rosales; family Cannabaceae; genus Humulus; species Humulus lupulus. The sequence continues at coordinate 78,587,840 of NC_084801.1, forward strand.
ATGAGATGTTTCAAGACAAAAATAACCTCAGTCACGGAACAAACATAAATTAATTAAGGCCATGTTATAAATATAGCGGAATTTTTGTTTTAAAAATATTTATTTAAAAAAATAAGTTAAGGAAAAATATAATTTGGATTTTTGAAAAATACGGGTCAAACTTTCGCTTTCTTTGAAAGCAACAGCTGCGTAACCTTTACAGTGGAAATGGATAAAATAAAGAAATCTACTATTAATGGGAAAGAATCCAAATCAAAAGAGCAGGGTTCAACCCTATACAACAAATAGAAAATTTTGTATGCATTCCAAAGAATTATCCTGAATCATATTGGTATCTTCTCCTTCCTTTCTTCTTGACAAAAATAAAGACTCTGTTCAATATATTAAACGTTATTTACATCGTTACAGGAGAAGAAGAAAAAGGACAGAAATGGCAGAATGAGTAGTATAAGTAAACAAAGGCGCAATTATGAAAGGAAATAATAGCTTAAAAGAAGCAAAAAGAATGAAATTATTGAAAATTGTACAATAACGGGAAGTTGAGACAAAATATTTTGAAAATTTCGAACAACTAAAAAAAATTATTAAGAGAAATTCCCAAGAGATCGAACTAGTGCATTGAAAATATACAATAAAACTAGGCAAATACTGTGAAGAAGAACACTAAATTTTGCTATGAATAAAGCTAAACAATAACAAAAATAATAAATGTAGGAATTGGAAAGAAAGAAATTAAAATTTGCCCAAAAAGTTACCAAATACCCAGAAATGATTAAAGTTTTAAAAAAAAAACAATTAAGGTTTAAATTTGTTTCATATATCTAACCATAAAATATAATCACAATAACAAGAGAGAACTAATAATAATAATAAACAATGAAGGGAAGAACAAAATTGGACTTTCAAAATTAATGGAGGCCATAGATGATGATGATCTTTAAAAAGGAAAAGAGTAGAGTAGAGAAGAGAAGAGTATAGTAGAGTAAAGAGAGAGAGAGAGAGAACCTGGAGAAGGGGGTGAGAGCGGTGAGAAGGAAGACAGTGGGGGCAAATACTAAGGCAACAGTGCAAGCAAAAAACGTTCTTCTCGTTCTTCCTGCGATTCTCGTGGACCCCACAACCACCAAAGAATGTCTCAGCCATCAGACCCTCTAGCCATGCAGGCTTCATATTCGTATCCATACCTGCTCCTGAACCATATACTTCTCTTACCATCTCTCTCTCTCTCTTTCTCTCTTCGAATTTCCTTGCTTTCTTTCTTCTTTCGAGTTATAATATATATATATATATATGTAAATACAAAGAAAGAAAGAGTGAGTGAGAAATATGTATAGAGAGAAGTCGTGCAAGCTAAGACCCAGCTGAGAGACGAACTTTCTTTCTCTCTTTCTCTCTCTATAAGCTAGCTTGGTTGAGCTGACACCAGTACTCTCTGAGAGGGGTGTGGTAATGAATATTAACGAGTTTATTTTTCTTAATTTCTAGTTTTGCTTTTTCTTTGTTCCAGTGACCTTTCAAAACCCTAAACCAAAGTTCTCTTTTTATAGCAGGGAGGTTCCAGAATTATTGTCGTTTCTAGAGGAGAGAGAAAGTATTTGTCATTTTATATGGAGAAAGTGTAAAATAAATAAGAAATAAGAAATATATATATGTATATAATTAATTTATATTGAAGAAGACAATACTCTCAAGTGAGAAATAATTTTTTTTCAACCAATTGATATTATTAAGAAAGAGATAATAATGACGGGAATGATGTTTTTGTAGGATCAGGGCTAAGGACTGCGCTATTTAATGGTACGTATCAATTAATAACTTGATTGAATGTAGACACATCTCTCTCTCTTGCAAAACTTATTGTTATTTATTAAGCACGTTTTGTGGAAGGAAAAAATAAACAAAAAAACCAATTGTGGCGTCAAAGTTTCAAAGGGAAACATATCAAAAGGAACCATTTTATCAAAATGATATATATATATATATATCAATATGTGACTTGTAAATACACCTAAGATTTACCAAAAAATAAGTATATAATGTATCGTTTCATTTAATGACAGAATCAATTATTTTTGCACAAGCCAAAAGGAAAACTGCAAAACAGAGATGCATTCGAGCAAAATCTCAAATGGCAAATTTCATATGTTTTGGGCAAAAATAAAGTTTTCATGATTGTATCACAAAAGTATCGAAACACTATTGATTTTGCATTGAAAATATATCGATTTTACATCGAAAAAGCATCGTTGGGAAAAAAAAACAAGTTTTCATGATTGCATCACAAAACCATGGAAATACAATTGATTTTGCAAAAAAAAAAGTATTGTTTTGGAAAAAAAAACAAGTTTTCACGATTTTATCACAAGAGCTTCGAAACATCATCGTTTTTGCATCGAAACACTATCGATTTAGAATCGAAAAACCATTGTTTTGGCAAAAAAAATAAGTTTTCATGATTGCATCGCAATAGAATCGAAACACTATCGATTTTTCATCAAAAAAGTATTGTTTTGGCCAAAAATTAAGTTTCATGATTGCATCGCAAGAGCATCGAAATTGCATCGAAAAAGCATCGTTTGGCCCAAAAAACCAAGTTTTCATAATTGCATCGCAAGAGTATCGAAACACTATCAATGGAAACTTGATCGTGTTTCGATGCTCTTGCGATGCAATCATGAAAACTTAATTTTTGACCAAAATGATGCATTTCCGATGCAAAATCGATGGTGTTTCAATGCTCTTGCGATGCAATCATGAAAACTTATTTTTTTGGTCAAATCGATGGTGTTTCGATGCTGTTGCGATGCAATAATGAAAACATGATTTTTGGCCAAAACGATGCTTTTTTAATGCAATTTCGATGCTCTGCACTAAAATTTGAGGAAAACTTTGGAGGTTCATATTTTTTTACTCAAATATCTGTTTCAGATGATTTTTTTTTTAATTTTTGTATTTTTTCGAGATCTATAAGATTAGAATGAGAGAGAAAGTTTGAGAATAAGAGATGTTAGAGAGAGAGAGAGAGAGAGAGAGTTCACATTGAGAGAGAAAACGAGTGTTTGAATGTTAGGGGTGTTTTTGTCTAAAAAAATGAAATTGTCATATATTTGGGATAGTAATTTATGTTGGCATATTCAAAAGTTTCACTAAGTTATCATGCATATAACATGAAATTTCCCTCCCTAATCTATCTTTTTACCCAAAAATCGACTGCTGATGACGTGGCAGGGATTTTTCCCCACGTGGTTGACACGTGGCGGAAGTGCTGTTCGACTATCGACCAGAAGCACATCACTTCGTCAGGCTTAATTATTAGATACGACCAGTCTGGTCGTGTAGTTTGTTTTATTTACTTCTAAAGTTGTAATCTAATAATAATTGCATTGAATATTTCCTTATTATTACCTTGATACGCGGTTATTAAGGAAAGATATGGCCTGTTGGCCCATGTAACCCTCCTTGAGCCTATAAATATTCATGAAATAGCTCAAGGAAGGGACTTTTGATCCTGGAATTTCTTGGTGAAGATAGAGAAAGAAAGAGAGCTATAGTGCATTTATCCATCGTTTCATTGTATTTCATCCAAGGATTGTGAAACTCAAGAACCCTAGTTCTTTGATCACGGCTTTGAGATTCAATATTAATAATGGCACTAAGTGGACGTAGGTCATTACCATTCTTTGGGGCCGAACCACTATAAATCCTTGGTGTTTTCTTCTTTTCCATTGGATTATCTTTCTTAATTGTTATTTTATCTTTTGTCGTACATTTGACTCGTGTCGTTGACCAATCAAGGGTCAATATTTTGGTGCTTTCATTGAGAGTTTGACAAAATCTGTGAGAAAATCTAATGGCGAAAACATCCAAGAAGACTGAATAGGCTGCTGGCGCTACACCATCCCAACCTCCTTCCCCAAATGTGGCTGAGAATGAACCACACTTAGAGTTTGAAGAGGAGGAGTTAGATTCTGAAACACTGAGGGAAACGCTAGGAGTGCTGCAAGATGAGTTGGCTAATCTGAGGGCCAATCAGGAGAGTGTTGCAGAGACGATGGCGCTCCAGCAAAGAGAAATAGAACGCCAGCGCCAGGAACTGAGTGAGCGGCAGGCGGAAATGGATCATCGACAGAGGGATGCCATGGATGCCCTTGAAGCAGCCATCCAACTGGCTAGGAGTTAGGTTGTGCCAACTGCCCAGCCAGATCAACCACCGAATGCACCACCTTAAAGAGGTCCCAATCCAAGCCCTTTGCTGCAACCAGCAAGCCCTCAAAGGCTGGAGCAGCCGCCTACGGCTTAGGATGATGTCCTACCTAGGGATCCTGAGTAGCAGCCTCCATCTCAGGCTGGTCAAGGCAATCCTCAGCGCCCAAGGCAGAATAGGGCCGGACAACCGCCCCGCAGCCCTAAACGCCCCGGGGATGAAGAGCCAAATCTACCGAGCAGGGGGCAGCGTCCTTCTGCCAACAGGAGGAACACCGAGTCAGGCTCTGCGATCAGGGGCCCCCCACGGCATAACAATGCACGGGGACCCAACGACCAGCGCAGGCCTCCCCCTGATACTCGAGAAATGCCAGTCGGAGGAGGAAATAGCAAGAACAGCTGGTCACGTCGTAGTCAGCCACAATTCAGAGATGGCCATGACTATAATGAAGCCGATTCCGGCAGAAGAAATGCTGGTCGGAGAAACGAGGAAAGAGGTGGAGGCAGAAGCCCCGCACCAGGGGATAATAGGCCAGCTAGCCAGAACACTGGGGGGCAACCCAAGCAACAAAACGTTTTTAGTCGACTAGGAGTTAGCGAGTAGAGATGTAGAGACGATGATTTAAGGGACGTACGTAATGACCGCCGTGAGAGGCACGACGAGTACGCTCCTCCGGCACCGGTGGCCCCAGCAGTCCCAGAAGCTATTCAGGCTCAGATTGATGCTCTGAACCAGGTGGTACAGCAACTGATCGGGGGACGAACGTCCCATATTGGGTACGAGGAGGGGCACCCCCTTTGTACAAAGGATTGTTGCGGCTGAAACCCCCTGTAAGTTCAAGATGCCAACATTGCCGAACTTTGACGGGTACAGAGACCCAGTATCTCACATTAATAAGTTTGAGGTACAAATGGATATACAAAAAGTGTTGGAAGCTGCCTGCTGCCAGATCTTTCCAGCGACATTGTCTGACACCTCCCAGGAGTTGTTCTTTAAGTTCCCTCCTGCTAGTATAGTATCTTGGGAGATGTTCGTAAAGGAGTTTTACGGACAGTTCTACACGGGTCGCGTACACCCCACTGAGGCCAACCAGCTGGTCGAGATACGCCAGAAAGAGGGAGAGCCCTTGAAATAATATTTCCAACGCTTCATGCGAGCAGCAGCTGGAGCCAAGACAATGGGCAATGAGGTTCGAGCACCGAAAAAGGCTCGAATAGAGGAGGAATTGATAACCTTCTTTGAAGATGATGCCTAGCACGTGCGATTCCCACACTCTGATCTGCTGGTCGTAGACGTACAAATTTCCAACATGATGATGAAGAGGGTGTTGGTCGACACAAGAAGTTCGGTCAACATCCTGTACAAGTCTTCGCTGGAAAGAATGAAGTTGTTCGTCAAAGACCTGGAGCCATGCAACCAAACCATTTAGGGTTTTTCTGGTGAAGGGCTCGCCCCAACAGGGTCGATTAGGCTTAAGGATAGCAAAATGGGGCGGCGGGGCGGGGCCTCGACCCGACGGGGCATCTTTGCCCCGGTAAAAACGGGGCGGAATTCGGGGCGGGGCCCCCGCCTCAATTTTTATTTTTTTTTTATACTCTAACTCAATTCTCTCATGCTACTTATATACATAGTACGCAAAATTGACATTTTATATGTGGTTTAGAATATTTTTAATTCTATATAGAATAGAAAGAATTATAAATATTGAAAAATATGTTTTATATAATTCATCCTTATTCTTGTATTTATTTTGTAAATGTTAAAATAAAAAAACAAAATATAATATTTGATGGTGTAGTTGATACCAAGTGTAAAATATAAAGAATACAATAAAAAATAATATTTAGGCTTGGGGAAAATTCTAAAATCATAATTTAATGTTTCTTAAAAAAGAAAAAGTTAAATGGGGCAAATGGGGCGGGGCGGGGCAGACCCGCCCCATTTACATTCCTAATTAGGCTTCCAGTTACAGCAGGTACTGCGCCTGTTAATAGGACATTTGTAACGACCCGAATTTGCTAATCGGGCTTAGGGCCTTGATTAGTGTGCCTGGAGGGCAATAAGTGATTTCATATGCTTATATGTGGATTTATGTGAATATATGATAATGATGCATGTTTAGTTGAGTTAAATGTGCATGTGGGCCCCGTCTGGATATTAAGGGCATAAATGTGATAAATGCGATATATATGTGATATGTTTGTGCAGCACGGTCCGAGACAGTCCTGGTGAGCGGTTAGTCGGAAAGTCACAACAGGGTTGAGATTCGGACTCGGGGCGAGTCAAGGGGTAATTTGGGTACTAGGTGTGCTATGGGATTATCGGGATATGAAAATAAATATATGGAGATATATTTGAGGATAGAATGTCTAGGAGGGAATATTGGGGAAATTTACCATTTTTCCCTCGGGGACATTTGGGTACCCCTAGCCTTGAGGTAACCCTTTAGACTTAAGTTAAGTAAAGAAAAAAAGGAAGAATCACTTAGAAACTTTGGGAAACCGACCTATACTCCTCCATTCAGCTAAGGATAGCTTCTCACCACTCTTTTCTTCTCTACTCCTTCTCTAAGTCATATCAAAGGGAAATTCTGGTGTAAGCTAGCTTAAGCAAGGAATTGGGCTGAGAAAACTTAGGAGCTTTAAGCTTGAGGATTGCGGAACAAACACAGGGACTAAGCTCTGCTAGGTAAGCTCTAATTATTAAGGTTATGTTGAGAATTGTTGCTGGTTTGTAAGATTTTGCATGTTGATTAAGTTTGATCTGTCTTAAGTGTTTTAGCTGAGTTTTGGAGCCGATTCTGTTGGGTTTTGATGTAGGTATTGAGCTAGAATGTATGTGTTAAATATCTGGGTTTGTTAGATAAGTTTTGAGTGAGTTATCTTGAGGAAAATGCAGGGAAGGTGGTGGAAATTCTGGGTTTGGAGGTGAGGACCGCGACCCTAGGAGGGTCGCGTCGCGGCCTGTGTGCACGCGCGACCGAGTGTGGCCAAGGAGTTTATGCGCGCGGCGGCGCTTGGTGTGCGCGCCGCGGCCTGTGTGTGTTAGCCTCTGTTTTGAGGCTAGCCGCAGCTCTTGAGGGTGGGGTCGCGGCTCTTAGTGCTAGTCTACGTTTTTAAGGGTGTTTAGGCTTGGGAATTCAATGGTTAAGGCTCAGGATGGATTTTATCACTCGGATTGATAGAATTCAAAGTCCTGGAGGTTAGAGTTGTGGCTCAAAGTTATTTATTGGATTAGAAATTGATGGATGGATGTTGTTAATGTGTTGTGAATAGGGTTTTGGAGAGGCTCAAGTTAGTGGACTGTGCTCGGGACATCGGTGCTCGGAGAGCTCGGGACTCAGGTAAGAAAACCCTTGTTCCCATAGAGCTTGTATGCAGGGCTGAGCCCAATGTGTGTGAACTACGGGGCGTAGCCCTTTAACTGAACTTTCTAGAATTTTGTATTTGCTTGCAATGCTATGAATGTTATTATGTGAATGTTCGGCAAGAGTCGGGAACGGTATAGGCCGAGAGCGGCAGGGGCCGGGAACGGCGAAGGGCCGGAAACGGCGTCAGGCACGTTGAGTGCAAGGCCGAGTACGGCAAAGGGCCGGGAGCAGCATTGAGCACGTGGAGTGCGAGTTGCTAGGGTGAGTCCCTAAAAGGATACCTGGGATATCCTCACGGCGTGTTCCGCGAACCCAGGGCTTGGTAAACGCCTGAGACGGTTAGGCCGTATGTGTTTAGCCCATTGGTGGCCTGTTTATATGCTTGATATATGTGTTGCATATGTTTTCTATTTGTGGGTTTTCTTGCTGGGCTTCGGCTCACAGATGCTCTGTGGTGCAGGTAAGGGTAAAGAGAAGGTCAACCAACCATGAGTGTAGCAGGCGTGAGGCGGCGTGTACATGTTTGGCCAGCCTGGCTGCCATAGCCAGAGGATTTTGGGAGATGATTGTAAATAAACCTAGATTTTGTCGTTTAGTCGACTTAGTTCAGCTTATATGTTGTAAATGTTTCTAAACTGTATTTTGGGATCCCAAGTGTAAAACTTTTATGATTTTCTATGGAAATTATTATTCCTAATGTTTTTCCTCTGTTTATAGCTTAATTACACTATTTGACCTAAAACCTTGATTAGCGAGTTGAAAGCACGTTTTTAAACTCACTTAGTAACGACTCTAAGGAAGTAGGGCGTTATAACTTGGTATCAGAGCGAGCCAAGGATATTGGTTCTGGAGATTGACCGAACATGTACACACGCTGTCAGTGTCAGGCTCTACTCAGAGTTTGTTGGTAAGATTGGCTAGATGTTTTAATAAGTGTATGAATGCCCTGTTTGCCTGCTTATCTTGTATAGAGCATGATGAATGAGTTAACATATGCATGATGCTAGGGCATGACCCGTTGTGTGTTATATGTTATATGAGATATTATTGTGGATGACTGATGTGTTTGGGAGGTGGTTTTTGGATGTTGTTATCATGCCTGATGAGCAGCGTCGTTGGTTGCAGGCATATTTGTTGAGATGCCTCGACAATCAGCTAGACTCCGTGGTAGTAGGGCCGAGGATGACAACCAGGGTCAGGACCCTCCACCTGCCCCACAGAATTGGCAAGAGATGTTTGCCAAGATGGAAGCGAGACTGCAGCAAACAGAGGAAGAGTTGAGACAGTTGAGGCAGCAGGCCCTGCCTCAGGTTACTGGGCTGCCAGTGCAGAGGTTGCAGCACCAGTGCCAGTGCAGTCTGCTATGGAGAATAAGTGGGAACCTTTGTATGAGAGGTTCAGGAAGCAGCATCCTCCCACCTTCGAGGGTGGATCAGACCCACTGCGGGCAGAGCAGTGGATGAATATGATTGCCTCAATTCTGGATTTTATGAGGGTTTAAGGGAATGAGAGGGTAGCCTGTGCTAGCTACATGTTAAGAGAAGATGCCCGCATTTGGTGGGACGTGGTGGTTCAGAGAAGGGATGTATCAGTTATGACTTGGGAGGAATTCAGAAACTTGTTTAATGAGAAGTACTACAGTGTGGCAGTACGAGCTGCAAAGGTTGATGAGTTTATCAACCTGACTCAGAATCGATCGACAGTGACAGAGTATGCTATTAAGTTTGATAGATTGGCGAAGTTTGCGCCAGATCTAGTGCCGACTGATGCGGCAAGAAGGGACAGGTTCATGCGGGGGTTGAATGTTATGATCGCCCGCGATGTGAACATTACCTTGGATCCAGAGACTACTACTTATGGCCAAGCTGTGGATAAGGCCCTTACTGCTGAGAGGGCTGAGGATCAGATTTGGAAGGATAGCGCTGTTAGGCGCGATGCTAGGAGGACAGTGCCTCCTTCTGTTGGGTTCAGTCGTGGGGGTGGTTCTAGTGAGCAGAAGAGGAAGGCCCCAGATTCCTTTGTTCCTTCCAGTTCAGATAGAAGAGCGCGAGGTGCTTCCATCGGCTGTCAGGGTGGCAGTGACAACTGGAGGAGTTTTCCAGTGTGTCCATGGTGCAGGCGACGACACCAGGGTGAGTGCAGGATCAGGGCCTGCTTTGTTTGTTGGAGTGTTAGCCATCTGAAGAAGGACTGCCCTCATGTTAAGAAGGAGGAGCAGAAGTAGAGTGACAGTCTTGCTCCTGCCAGGGTATTCACTTTGACACAGACTGAGGCGAAGGCTAGCCCCTCAGTGGTGACAGGTCAGATCTCTAGTGCTGGTTCTTTGTATACTACATTGTTTGATTCAGGGGCTACCCATTCATTTGTATCTACTAGGGTGATAGATCAGCTTTGTAGACCTAGTGGTGTGTATGCTAGGGGATTTCAGACTTTGTTGCCAACAAGAGAATTGGTAGTCTCTAGGAAGTGGATTAGAGCATTGCCTGTAGAGGTAGATGGTAGGGAACTGTCTGTTGATCTGATTGAGTTAGAGATGGATGATTTTGACATGATTTTGGGAATGGATTGGCTATCCAAGTATGAGGCAACGATTGACTGCAAGCGCAGAATGGTGACTTTTGAACTAGAAGGGGAGGTACCCTTTGTGTTTGTGGGGTCAGTTAGTGGACCGCATGTACAAATGATTTCAGCCTTAAGGGCTAGGGACCTGATGCAGGAAGGTTGCATAGGATTCCTGGCAAGCGTTGTGGATACTTCTATGGTGGTGACGGTTGGACCGGGTGAGACTAGATTTGTGTGTGAGTTTCCGGATTTGTTTCCAGTAGATTTGCCGGGGTTGCCGTCGCAGCGGGATATTGACTTTGTTATAGAGTTTTTACCAAGAGCGGAGCCAATATCTAGGACACCTTATAGAATGGCTCCAGCAGAGTTAAAGGAGTTGAAGATACAGTTGCAAGAGTTACTTGATTTGGGGTTTATCAGACCGAGTTTCTCGCCATGGGGTGCTCCACTGTTGTTCGTTAAGAAGAAGGATGGGTCCCTTAGGATGTGTATTGATTATAGGGAGCTGAACAAGTTAACCATTAAGAACAAGTATCCACTGCCTAGGATCAACGATTTATTTGATCAGCTACAGGGAAGAACAGTTATTTCCAAGATAGATCTTCGATCAAGTTACCATCAGCTAAGGATTAAAGCAGAGAACATACCAAAGACCGTTTTTTGAACGAGGTATGGACACTATGAATTCCTGGTTATGTCCTTTTGATTAACCAATGCCCCAGCAGCCTTCATGGACATGATGAATAGGGTTTTCAAGGATTATTTGGACAAGTTTGTGATCGTATTCATCGACGACATCCTAGTGTACTCCCAGTCAGAGGCAGAGCATGAGCAACATCTGTGGATGGTACTATAGCGGTTGAGGGAGCATAAGTTATATGCTAAGTTCAGTAAGTGTGAGTTCTGGTTACCACAAGTTACATTTCTGGGCCATATTGTCAGTAAGGAGGGGATTCTGGTTGACCCAAGTAAGATTGAGGCAGTCAGAGATTGGCCTAGATCGAGTAGTGTTCCTGAAGTGAGAAGCTTTATGGGTTTAGAAGGGTATTATCGGCGGTTTGTTGAGGGGTTCTCCAGAATAGCTATGCCATTGACAGAACTGACAAAGAAGAAGGCAAGGTATGTCTGGACGGACAGGTGTGAGAACAGTTTTAAGGAACTGAAGCGGCGACTGATTACTCCGCCAGTGTTAGGCTTACCGACAGAGAATGAAAAGTTTGTGGTCTACTGTGATGCATCTAGGCAGGGTTTGGGGTGCGTGTTGATGCAAGCTGGTAAGGTGATAGCCTATGCATCGAGACAGTTGAAGGAATATGAGCAGAGATATCCTACGCATGACCTGGAGTTGGCAGCGGTGGTGTTTGCACTTAATATTTGGAGGCATTATCTTTATGGTGAGAAGTGCGAGATTTACACCGACCATAAGAGCCTAAAGTATTTCTTTACACAGAAGAACCTGAATATGCGCCAGAGGCGGTGGCTGGAGTTGGTTAAGGATTATGATTGTGATATCCTATACCATCCTGGGAAGGCTAATGTAGTGGCTGATGCATTGAGTCAGAAGGGCCCAGGATTAGCTCGAGGCAGATATCTGATAAGTTAGCTAAGGAGAAGACCAGAGAAAGTATAGAGTTGGTGGTTGGTCAGTTGGCCAACATCACTCTTCAGTCTACATTCCTTGAGAGGATCAAGGAAGCACAGGGGAAAGATTCTCAGTTGTGAGGTCATAGGGAGAGTGCCTTAGTCGGAGCGACAAAGGACTTTTCCATTTCGGAGATGGGGTTACTGAGGTACAAGGGCCGGATTTGTGTTCCGATGGATTTTGATATGCGGCGAGAGATCTTAGATGAATCGCATATCACTCCCTATTCTTTGCACCCGGGTACGACGAAGATGTACCAGGACTTGAGAGCTCTATATTGGTGGTCGGGCATGAAGAGGGATGTGGTGGATTATGTGGCTAAGTGCTTAACTTTCCAGTAGGTTAAGGCTGAGCACCAGAGGTCGGCAGGGTTGTTGCAACCTTTGGGGATCCCAGAATGGAAGTGGGAAGATATTACTATGGACTTCGTGGTTGGTTTACCGAGAACTGTGGGACAACATGACTCGGTGTGGGTGATTGTGGATAGGTATACCAAGTCCGCCCACTTTTTGCCTGTTAGGACAACTTATACTGTGGAGCAGTACGCTGAATTGTATGTGAAGGAGATTGTTCGACTTCATGGGGCTCCGAGGTCGATAGTGTCCGACAGAGATCCCACCTACACCTCCAAGTTTTGGGAGAGTCTACAGAAGGCTATGGGCACACAGTTACGGTTTAGTACCGCTTATCATCCTCAGATGGATGGGCAGTCTGAGAGGACAATTCAGATATTGGAGGATCTGCTGCGAGCCTGTGTGCTTGATTTTGGGGGATCGTGGAGTAAGTATCTCCCTTTGATCGAGTTCTCGTACAACAACAATTATCAAGCAACCATTGGTGTGGCTCCGTACGAGATGCTTTATGGAAGGAAGTGTAGATCACCTATCCCTTGGGATGAGACAGGCGAGAGGAGGTATCTGGGTCCAGAGATGGTTCAGAGGACAAATGAGGCAATTGAGAAGATTAGAGCACGTATGCTCGCCTCCCAGAGTCGACAGAAAAGTTATTCAGACTCGAAACGCAGGAGCGTGGAATTTCGGGTTGGTGATCATGTGTTCCTTAGGGTTTCACCCATGAGGGGTGTGAAACGGTTTGGTGTCCGGGGCAAGTTGAGCCCTAGGTTTGTTGGCCCCTTCGAGATTCTGGAACGAGTTGGAGAGGTAGCTTACAGACTAGCGATGCCTCCAGCTTTATCAGGGGTTCATGATGTTTTCCATGTATCCATGCTCCGGAAGTATATGTCAGATTCAACGCATGTTCTAAGTTTTGAGAATCTGGAGCTTGATCAGGATTTGTCCTATGAGGAGAAGCCGGTTCAGATTCTTGACCAAAAAGATAGAGCTTGAGGAACAAGACCATCGCCTTGGTGAAAGTGCTGTGGAGAAACAACAAGGAAGAGGAGGCGACGTGGGAACTTGAGTCAGAGATGAGGGAGCGGTACCCCGAGTTATTCAGGTAATTTCGAGGACAAAATTTCTGTAAGGAAGGGATAGTTGTAACGACCCGAATTTGCTAATCGGGCTTAGGGCCTTGATTAGCGTGCCTGGAGGGCAATAAATGATTTAATATGCTTATATGTGGATTTATGTGAATATATGATAATGATGCATGTTTAGTTGAGTTAATAGTGCATGTGGGCCCCGTCTGGATATTAGGGGCATAAATGTGATAAATGCGATATATATGTGATATGTCTGTACAGCACGGTCCGAGACAGTCCTGGGGAGCAGTTAGTCAGAAAGTCACAACAGGGTTGAGATTTGGACTCGGGGTGAGTCGAGGGGTAATTTGGGTACTAGGTGTACTATGGGATTATCGGGAAATGAAAATAAATATTTGGAGATATATTTAAGGATAGAATGTCTAGGAGGGAATATTGGGGAAATTTACCATTTTTCCCTCGGGGACGTTTGGGTACCCCGAGCCATGAGGTAACCCTTTAGACTTAAGTTAAGTAAAGTAAAAAGGAAGAATCACTTAGAAACTTTGGGAAATCGACGTATACTTCTCCATTCAGCTAAGGATAGCTTCTCACCACTCTTTTCTTCTCTACTCCTTCTCTAAGGCATATCAAAGGGAAATTCTGGTGTAAGCTAGCTTAAGCAAGGAATTGGGCTGAGAAAACTTAGGAGCTTTAAGCTTGAGGAGTGTGGAACAAACACAGGGACTAAGCTCTGCAAGGTAAGCTCTAATTATTAAGGTTATGTTGAGAATTGTTGCTGGTTTGTAAGAGTTTGCATGTTGATTAAGTTTGATCTGTCTTAAGTGTTTTAGCTGAGTTTTGGAGCACATTCTGTTGGGTTTTGATGTTGGTATTGAGCTGGAATGTATGTGTTAAATATCTAGGTTTGTTAGATAAGTTTTGAGTGAGTTAGCTTGAGGAAAATTCAGGGAAGGTGGTGGAAATTCTGGGTTTGGAGGTGAGGGCCGCGACCCTAGGAGGGTCGCGCCGTGGCCTGTGTGCGCACTCGGCCGAGTGTGGCCGAGGAGTTTATGCGCGCGGCGGCGCTTGGTGTGCGCGCCGTGGCCCATGTGTGTTGTAGGGGTGTGTTAGCCTCTGTTTTGAGGCTAGTCGCGACTCTTGAGGGTGGGGCCATAGCTCTTAGTGCTAGTCTACATTTTTAAGGGTGTTTAGGCTTGGGAATTCAATGGTTAAGGCTCGGGATGGATTTTATCATCCGGATTGATAGAATTCAAGGTCCTGGAGGTTAGAGTTGTGTCTCAAAGTTATTTATTGGATTAGAACTTGATGGATGGATGTTGTTAATGTGTTGTGAATAGGGTTTAAGAGAGGCTAAAGTTTGTGGACTGTGCTCGGGACATCGATGGTCGGAGAGCTCGGGACACAGGTAAGAAAACCCTTGTTCCCATAGAGCTTGTATACAGGGCTGAGCCCAATGTGTGTGAACTATGGGGCGTAGCCCTTTAACTGAACTTTCTAGAATTCTATATTTTCTTGCAATGCTATGAATGTTATTATGTGAATGTTCGACAAGAGCCGGGAACGGTTTAGGCCGAGAGCGGCAGGGGCCGGGAACGCAGAAGGGCCGGAAACGGTGTCAGGCACGTTGAGTGCAAGGCCGAGTACGGCAAAGGGCCGGGAGCAGCGTTGAGCACGTGGAGTGCGAGTTGCCAGGGCGAGTCCCTAAAAGGATACCTGGAATATCCTCACGGTGTGGTCCGCGAACCCAGGGCTTGGTAAACGCTTGGGACGGCTAAGCCGTATGTGTTTAGCCCATTGGTGGCCTGTTTATATGCTTGATATATGTGTTGCATATGCTATTTGTTTGTGGGTTTTCTTGCTGGGCTCCGGCTCACAGATGCTCTGTGGTGCAGGTAAGGGTAAAGAGAAGGTCAACTAACCATGAGTGTAGCAGGCGTGAGGCGGCGTGTAAATGTTTGGCCAACCTGGCTGCCATAGCCAGAGGATTTTGGGAGATGCTTGTAAATAAACCTAGATTTTTTCGTTTAGTTGACTTAGTTCAGCTTATATGTTGTAAATGTTTCTAAACTGTATTTTGGGATCCCAAGTGTAAAACTTTTATGATTTTCTATGGAAATTATTATTTCTAAAGTTTTTCCTCTGTTTATAGCTTAATTACACTATTTGACCTAAAACCTCGATTAGCGAGTTGAAAGCACGTTTTTAAACTCACTTAGTAACGACTCTGAGGAAGTAGGGCGTTACAATATTACTCACTACTTTCATAGTAGCTGATTGTCCTTTAGCATACAATGCTGTAATTCAGAGACCAATTCTAGTCGTCCTACGGGCCATCACTTCAATATGGCACCTTGCCATGAAATTTGTGACAGACGCAGGGGTAGGATGCGTATTGGGAAATTAGCGAGAAGCAAGGGAGTGCTACAATGCCTCGATCACCAAGGCAAAGAAGGGTGTATCGAGAGATGTTCCCAGAAAAGAGTTGCAAGTGGCAATTGTTGCTCAGGCCCACTCAGGTGATAATGTCACCAAATAGAGCATTGCCCAAAGTGAGGATCGTGGGTTGGTTCCTCGCTTTGGGGATTTTGAGGAAGAAATAGGACCCATCGAGGACCTTGAAGAGGTCCAACTCGATAAAGAAAATCCGACCAGGGTTGTGAAAGTCGGTAAAAACTTAGAGACAACAACAAAACAAGCACTGGTGGAGTTTTTAAGGAGGAACCAGGAAGTCTTTGCCTGGTCGCACAAAGACATGGTCGGAATAGACCCTGCAGTCATCAGCCATGTCCTGAACATCGACAAGAGTTTTCCACCAGTGCAACAGAAAAGAAGGCTGCTTGACAGAGATAGATCAAAGGCCTCAAAAGAAGAAGTTGAAAAGCTGAAGGAGAATGGATTCATCAGGGTGGAATTTTATCCATCGTGGGTCTCCAATCTCGTGCTAGTTCCCAAGCCAAATGGAAAGTGGCGCACGTGTGTGGATTTCATAGACCTTAATAAAGCCTGCCCCAAAGATTGTTTCCCACTCCCAATAATCGACCAGCTGGTCGATGCCATTGCAGGGCATGAGATTATCTCATTCATGGATGCATACTTCGGGTGTAATAAGATTAGTATGCATCCCCCTGATGAGGATCACACTAGCTTTCAGACTGATACAGGGCTTTACTGTTACAAAGTAATGCCTTTCGGTTTGAAAAACGCTGGTGCGTTACCAGCGACTAGTCAACCACATGTTTAAAGAACTAATCGGCACAATCATGGAGGTCTACATCGACGAAATGCTGGTCAAGTCAAAGAAAGAAGAAGGGCATATAAAGGATTTGCAGGAGTGCTTCAACGTCCTGAACAAATATCAGATGAAGTTGAATCCCCTTAAATGCTCCTTCGGAGTAGGATCAGGGAAGTTCTTGGGATTTATAGTTAACTCAAGAGGAATTGAAGCCAATCCATAGAAAATTAAAGCCCTGATTGATATGAAATCGCCAGCAAAGATTAAGGACGTTCAACGTTTAACCGGAAGAATTTGTGCTCTCAGTAGATTCATTTCGAAGTCAACAGATAAGTGCGTTCCATTTTTTAATCTACTTAGAGGCAACAAAAAGTTTGAATGGACGGAGGAGTGCGAGCAGGCTTTTCAATCATTGAAAACTCATATGGCGCAACCACCGGTCCTATCGAAACCGATTGATAAGGAAACTTTGTTCATCTACCTGGCGATCATGGAATATGCTGCTAGTGATGTTTTGGTAAGGGAGGAAGAAGGCGTGCAGAAGGCTGTTTATTATGTAAGCAAGAGGCTAATTGGAGTGGAGCTGCGGTACCCACCTATTGAAAAGTTATCCTATTGCTTAATTTTGGCCTCCAGGAAGCTGTGGCCTTACTTTCAAGCTCACCCAATCGCGATTTTGACCGACCAGCCTCTATGGCAAGTCCTGCAAAAACCAGAGGCTGCGGGTAGATTGTTAAAATGGGCAGTCGAATTTGGGCAGTTCGATATATTTTACTTGCCGCGAGTAGTGATAAAAGGGCAAGCCCTGGCTGACTTCATTGCAGAGTTCACTGAACTTACAGATAGCGAGCAGACTGAAGAGCCTAATGAGTCGGAGTCTCAAAACCAAGCTCCTTCGTGGAAATTATTTATAGATGGTTCTTCTAACGAGTGCCACGCTGGAGCAAGAGTGATATTGATAACGCCGGAAGGGCATCGATTTCACTGCACAATCAGGTTTGACTTCACTGCTTCTAACAACGAGGCTGAGTATGAAGCATTACTCGCTAGGTTGCGCTTAGCCAGGGACATGAATATAAAGGTGCTCGAAATCTACAGTGATTCTCAGCTGGTGGTGAATGAAGTCATGGGAGAATACCAGGCATGAGGTTTAAAGATGGTTGCCTATTTGAAAAAAAAAAGATCTATTGGTTCAGTTCGACAAATACACCCTTTAGCAAGTACCTCGCGACCGAAATTCCAATGCTAATGCTTTGGCCAAGT
This sequence comes from Humulus lupulus, assembly GCF_963169125.1. Lineage (NCBI taxonomy): Eukaryota > Viridiplantae > Streptophyta > Magnoliopsida > Rosales > Cannabaceae > Humulus > Humulus lupulus. Next base: position 78,605,557 of record NC_084801.1, read on the forward strand.
TAGCAAGTGCGAAGGATGCTGATACTCTGAATATAGTATCAGTTGAGCGACTGTCTATGCCAAGCATCCTTTGCAGAGGAGACCACTATGGTGATCCGGATGGCGGATACATGGATGGCACCATATATAGAGTATCTGATGCAAGGCGTGTTACCAACGGACAGAAACAAAGCTAGGACCCTTCAGCGGCAAGCTGCTAGGTATATCCTGGTCGATGGAATCTTGTAACGAAGGGGATACTCAATGCCACTCCTCAGATGTATTTCAAAAGAGAAGGCCAAAGAATTGATGAAAGAGGGCTTTTGTGGAGACCACCCTGGGGGGTAAAGTTTGTCGAAAAAGATCCTGAGGCAAGGGTACTTCTTGCCAACAATGAATGAAGACTCAATGGATTTTGTAAGGAGGTGCGACAAGTGCCAGAGGTTCTCCAAAATCCCATGAGCAGCCCCTAATGAGCTTAAACAGATGCAAAGTTTGTGGTCGTTTGCAGTTTGGGGCATAGATCTAATCGGATCTTTGCCCAGAGGAAAGGGCAGCGTCAAGTATGTTGTGGTTGCCGTCGACTACTTCACTAAATGGGTCGAAGCCGAGCCGCTCGCAACCATAATGACCAAGAAGGTGCTGGATTTCGTGATCAAAAACATCGTTTGTCGCTATGGATTGCCAAGGAAAATCGTCTCGGATAACAACACCCAGTTTGATAGTGATTTATTCACAGACTTTTGCGAATGGCATGGTATTATCAAGAGATTTTCTTCAGTCGCTCATCCCCAAGCAAATGGACAAGTCAAAGCAGTCAACAAAATGCTAAATGATACACTGAAGAAAAGACTGGAAGAAGCTAAGGGGCATGCCAGAGCAATTGCCTGAAGTCCTTTGGTCGTATAGAACTTCCCACCGAATAGAAACAAGCCATACTCCATTCTCTTTATTTTATGGGTATGAGGCTATGTTGCCTGTTGAGTTAGATTCGCCTTCGCATCGCAAAATAACGTACGATCAAGGTTCGAACAGCCAACTACTGATGGAATCCCTAGACTTGGTCGATGAGAAGCGTGAGCAAGCCCAACTCCGAGTAGCTGTGTACCAGCAAAAAGTCGCCCGATATTTCAATTCTAAAGGGCGAGAAAGGAAATTCAATGTCGGAGATCTCATACTTCGAAGAGTTTCCTAAACACCCGCGACCAAGCTGCTGGAGTACTCGGCCCTAATTGGGAAGGGCCTTACTAGATTGAAGAAGTCCTCCATCCAGGCACCTACAAACTTGCTCGCTTAAATGGAGATCTCATTCCTCACTATTGGAATGGAGAACACCTACGCAAGTACTATCAATGAACAATCCTTCTTAAAGGATTGGCTTGTATTAATTTTACTTTTTACAAGTTATGAAAAAGGGTTGGCCATTTTATGTGACTAATCGCTTATAAGTGTAAGATCTTTTTGATCACTTGTACAGACACGTTTTGTCCATTTATTACGAGAAATATAAGGGACTGTGCGCAGCTAGTCATTCTTGCCAATTATTGTATTTGCTCATTAAGTGTGTTGTTTTGCTATATTACAATTTTAATTATTTTTCTCCGAGTAGTATTGTTCGAACAGGTTTTGGTCAAGGCAAGTGACCAAGGACCTAAAGCTCCTCGATCACTTAGGAGGCACATAAGGTGTCTAGTAAGCAAAGCATATCGAAAGGTATGTAAACACATGAGCAAAATAAGTGAAAGCATGCTAGGGTACTTAGAGTATTTTTCAAAATTTTGTATTTTGTTAAATCAAACCAAAGTACTATGCTAAGTTTGGTCATGCAAACATATGTTATAATAAGATGCAAATATATTATAATATCAAAATGGATCCTTTTACACTGTGAGCAGTTGCTGCTCGGATGTAATTGTTCAATTAAAAGTAAAAGCTGCCCATGCAGCAATAAATATTCAACTAGAAAATAAAAGTGTCTTTAAATCACGAACCGTAGGCCGTGTACTTAAAAGATTAAAGAGAAAGAAAAATAGTAGACTAAGAGGCTGAAGGATCTTGGGGGGGTGCCCTAGTCGACGATAGTTGTAGCTTCATTGTCTGCCCTGTCCACGCCAGTGGCCAAGGAGATTTCGGGCGAGGCAGGTACCCTTGCTCTCTCTTCTTCCGCCAGTCGAGCAATGCAGCGGGCTATCTCAACATGCCTTGTGTGCTCGGGAAGATAGCTGAAATTAGCCTCTTGGTTGTGTTTCCAGAAGTCATAGAAACACTTAACCGTGGCGTTCTTGTACCTTTCCAAATTGCTGGCGTTAGCTTTTTCAAGCTTCTCTATCCGACCCTCCAATGTTACGATCTCCTGTCTGCTCGCAGTCAAGTACTCCTCGAGCTTTTTAGCCTCGTGGTAGTTGATGCGGTTAGACTCATTGAACTTGTCTCTTTGCTCAATGGCCTTATCTAGAGCAACCTGCTTCTCCCTTAACTCCTTAGCCAGTTTGTTCTTCTCCTCCAGCACTGCCTCAAGCTGTTCAGTGTATTTTGCTTCGGTAGCTTTGAGTTCTTCAGCGTGCCATTGCTCCGAAGCCCTAGACTGCTCGGTGATAGCACCCGAGCGGAGCCGGCCGGCAATAAGGGTCAGCATTGCCTGTAATTAGAGCGAAAGTGAAACTGATTGTAGAGTATAAAAGGGCTGTCTCCACAGAAAAAGATAACTTACATTGACAAACTCATTTAATGCGCGGGTAAAGATCTGGTCGATGTCCATCGTCTCTGTCACAGCCATCGCCTCTCGGCATCATTCGTGCTTCAAAATTTTGGCCACCCTGTCTTTGACCAATGTTAAGGTAGGACTCGATATGTTGCCCCCTGTGGAAGCAGGAGCAGCCTCCTGAGTTTGGTTTGTTGGGGCCGGTGGAGAAGGTGTCGACCCGACAAGAGCAGGAGGAGTTTGCTGCTCAAGAGGAGAAGGAGGTGGTCTTACATTTGTTGAAGGTCCGTCTGCCGGAGGGTCTGTAGTACGGGTTTTCTTGGCCGGAGGCGATTTACTGCTTTCCCCGGGATGCTGCTCGCTCATTTTATTCTTGCTCGAGGGAGCTTGAGGAGCCTCGAGGGCACTGTATATGTCGAACACATTCTCGGAGTCCATGTCTATAAGAAAACCAAATACACGAACAGTGAGATAGTATAAACGATTGAGTATGTTATGTCGGGAAAAGAAACAAAGAAAATTGTAAGTGAAATACCCGAGCTATCATTACTGGTCGCTACATTATATACTCTACTAGTGTTACACTCACTCTTTGGCACGAAGAAGTTTGAATCTAAATTGGGAGCGTACTTAAAATTGTCGTCCCCGTCAAACAAGTGACAGGGAATTGGCAAACTATCCATGAGTGAGAGATCAATACCGTTTTGATCCGAAGATTCGTCGAGGGGCTTGAGAGGTTCGGTAGCTTTCTTTTTTCCCTTTCCCATTGGGGCGGGGGGAGCAGCAGCCCGCAGGGTGCTAGAGGGTTCCCTAATTTTCACTCTAGTTGCCCTCCTTAGAGGGGGTTGTGACACGTTTGGGTGCTGCTTGGGAACCTCTCCACCAGTGGCAGTTCTCGTTGTTGACTCCCTCACATCCTGGTGAGGGGCCAAAAGGCCGACCAATCTCAGATTGGCCTCAGTGACTAGCTGTTTGATACTTTTCTCTATGTCGGTCATGATGGCCAGGAGGGCTAATCGATCTCCATGTCTGGAGTAGGGTCTGGTCGTAACCACGGGCCTGAAATGCACTAAATTTCAAAGGGAAATACAACAAAAAATTGAAGAAAGATAAACGACCAGTGGTACAAAGACTTTACCTCCTTGTGTGAAGGCCAAGTTGTTCGCGACCAAGTCAGTGGTTAGAAAGTACTCCAGATGGTACTTCCCCATGTTCGAGATATAAGTGGTGTCAGTCAGGAAAGTGCGACCTATTTCCTGGTGACAAAAGTGGAAAAACCCTGTGTTTTCCTGGTTGGGGTTAGATTTTAGGTCGAACAGGTAGTTGACCTCATGTGGCGTGGGCACGGGCCATTTCTTATGGCTATAGACGATATAGAGTGTAGCAAGCATTCTATATCTGTTGGGAGTTATTTGAAAAGAGGCTGAGCGCGAGTTTGAATGTTAGGGTCAGGGATATTTCTTTCCCGACCACTGGTCGAGGGAATTCCAGCCTGAGGAGCAGGCTGATTTGAAGGGTTGGAAGGTTTTTTTTTCTGGGCAGTGGATTTTACTCTACCCATGGCTGGAAGGTTTGACTGAGGTCTATTGGGTGGGGTTCGAGAAAAAGGAATTTCTGGTATCAACAGTGACGGTTGCTCCTCGTCTTCAAGTAATTGGGCAAGAAAGTCATCGTCGATAGGCCTTTTACCTCCCCACGGATCTTGCATGAAAAGCTGCGAACAGAGAAAAGAAAAGTGAGAACGTAAAGCCTAAAATTCTGTGTCGAGAGTTAAAATAACGTTGCTCGCATATAAAAGTTAAACTTTTATACGGCCAGCAACATTCTAGCAAAAACACTAAGTTTTATACGAGCAGTTTGAAAAGCGAAAGTAAAAAGTTTTTCGGGAAAAAAGATTTTTCGACTCCGAAGGGGCAGGAAAAACCCAGTTTTTCAACTAGCCTAAAAATCAAATTTTTAGTTTGATTTTACGCCTTAAATCTACAATCTCGACTACCAAATTGGCTCCTAACTCCTACGAAATGTTACTTCACTACCCTATCAAACATCTATTAATATACACACAATCCCCATAACAGTTTCAGCCCATAACATGCAAAGGTTCAGAGATAAAAATAAGTATGAAACAATTTTGCATGGCAACTCAAATGACTAAGAAGTTCGTGAAACTTACTTAGATGAAGAACAAAGTCTGAACACGAAAGCTTTCGAGCATCTGGATGTGAGTTCCTGGGAATTTCTGGGCTTTGAAGACGGAAGTTCTTGGAGAGGAGATGGCAAGTGAAAAAGTAAAAAGTAAAAATGTGGATTTGGTGTATTACTTATAGTGACTGGGACACGGTAGAAGAAGTAATCATGATTTACCTTTATCAAAGCACGGGGAAGTGTAATAGCCACCAGACAAGTTATTGGGAAACCGAAAAGACTTGAATGGACATGATTGATCACTATTTTCAAGAAAGCATGGGTGGCTCCAACAGATTTCGTGGGGTATTCGAAGGGTCAGTTTCCTAAGTTTGCTTATTGCTGGTTGCAATAAATAAACTTGGGGGGCAAATGTTTACCCAAAAAACGATTGCTGATGACGTGGCAGGGATTTCTCCCACGTGGTTGACACGTGGCGGAAGTGTTGATCACTTCGTCAGGCTTAATTATTAGATACAACCAGTCTGGTCGTATAGTTTGTTTTATTTACTTCTAAAGTTGCAATCTTATAATAATTGCATTGACTATTTCCTCATTATTACCTTGATACGCGGTTATTAAGGAAAGATATGGCCCGTTGGCCCATGTAACCTTCCTTGAGCCTATAAATATTCATGAAATAGCTCAAGGAAGAGACTTTTGATCCTGGAATATCTTGGTGAAGATAGAGAAAGAAAGAGAGCTACAGTGCAATTATCCATCGTTTCATTGTATTTCTTCAAAGGTTTGTGAAACTCAAGAACCCTAGTTCTTTGATCACGACTTTGAGATTTAATATTAATAATAGCACTAAGTGGACATAGGTCATTACCATTCTTTGGGGCCGAACCACTATAAATCCTTGGTATTTTCTTCTTTTCAATTGTATTATCTTTCTTAATTGTCGTTTTATCTTTTATCGTACATTTGACTCTGTGTCGTTGGCCAAATCAAGGGTCAACACTATCTTTCAAATAGCATCATCTAAACCTCATTTTCTCTATTTTACATCATATATTTACATTATACCATACAACAATTTCTCTATATTTTCTTTACATCATTTTAATATTATATCATTAAATAATTTTATTAATTCAAATAATAAAAAAGAATAGATAAAAAGTAAAAAAATGATAAAATATTAATTAATTTGGAGAGAGAAAGAGGGAAAAGTGTATAAAAACATTAAGAAAATGTTTAAAGATGCTTTATACTATGTTCTACATGTAAAGCAAAAGTGATGTAAAATGAGAGTTATGTGAAATGAAGAATGGGTTTAAACCATCAGTTGGAAACATTTTCAGTCCTGGATTCTTCAAATTTTGAAGACAATGTTATTTTAAAGCATCTGTTGGGGATGCTCTAAGTTATATGATACCATATCTAAGGCTATGTTTTTTTTTATGAGGTATCAAAGGCTGTGTTTGAATGGATACGAACGAAAGATGGTTTCATTAACAAGTATGTTGTTTGATATTAAAAGGAAAATTGCAGGATAAGGAGTTTTTTTTTTTTTTTCAAAAAATAGTATACCATAATTTATAATGGTTAATTATATAAATAATTTAATTTCGGATGGGAAATTTTACTTTCTACACATAATAGACTCTCTTAAATCAAAACTATGCTATCATCTGTATATATTTCATAAAAACTATGATATCATATGTATATATTACATATTCATGCTAATATTTTATTTTTTTCTAGAAATGGCCCTGCCATTCTTTTTTCCTACATTCTCTCTAACAATGAATGGTCTTCCATTTCTCTCTCCCTCCCACTTTCACTATTTCTCTCTCTTAATCTCACTCCCAAAATCCTATCCTCCAAGCACTAACCACACCTTACCTCCATAGCACCCTACCTATACCCCGAATCACCATTGAAGTATGACCACGAAGCACCACCATTTAAGGTTAGCATTTTTTTTTACATTTTTTTAATTATTTTCTAGTATTCTTTAATGATTCAAATCTGAAACAAAGGAAAGTTTTAGTTAAAACACGACTAAATACTATATTTCGAAGAGTTCTGGGCATAATTTTTGGGTTTTTTTTTGTAATTTTTTTTTCAAATCTGAAACTTTGACATATGTAGAAAATCAACATTGCTCGATGGTTGCACGATGGTATTCGATGGCAGCTTGATGAGGCCTTGAAAATGACTTTCCTTGATGGTTGCTCGATGGTGGTCCGATAGCCGCTCAATACTGCTCGTTGGTGCTCGATACGATTCTTGCAAGAAACGTAATTTCTCACTTGGGTGTCTATTTGGGGTGATTTTTTATTGAATTTGTGTATTTTTTCGAGATCTACACGATTGAAGTGTTTATATATAAATCTAAGAAGTGTAAAGCTTGAAAAAAAATACAACAAATGCAAATATACCTCATGTTTAAGACATGTTTTGGTATGTTTTCAAGTTTTAAACTTCACATATGCATATATGAGCATCTCAAACATGTAGTTCTCGAAAAAAAATACCCAAAAAAAATCTTCCAAACAGACAATCAAATGAAACATTACGTCTTTTGCGAAAATTGCATCGAGCACCATCGAGTAGTATCGAGCAACCATCGAACCACCATTGTCACGCCTTGGATAGCAAAGACCATTACACTGTGCATATTAAATAGTGTTGGACATGCTAATCAATTCATTTGGGTATAAACGTCTAACTAGAAGTGATTTAATTTCATTAAAAAGCTTAAGTTCGTACATGGAATCCCAAAATAAACTTTTAAAAAGTCCATTACAATTCAAAAGGGTGGTTATAACTCATGCCGGCCTAAGCAACAAAATTAGGGTTTGACCCTAGTTCCTCTTTGAATCCCCGGCTGTGACCGTCGAGCAGGTTGCATATGTACACGCCCCCATTGAATCTCTCCAACTCATGGCTGGTCTAGCTTTCCATTTCCCTTACCGGCACCACATAGCACCCGTGAGCCAAGGCTCAGCAAGAAAACATGGGCATGCTCATAAGGTGTTAATAACAAATTACAGAATCAAAATTAGCATGCGTAGCTGTAATAACTCTAATCGCGCATGCATTCAATCTAGATAAGTGACTATATAGAGTCACATCGAGGCCTGTTGCTCTAGATAAGTGACTGTAGAGTCATCCCGGGGCCGGTTTCTCTATTCTCTGTATAACCAGCCTTAGGGTTGGCCAAGCGTACCTGCCATTTTATTTTCCAAGAGACCATAGGGTCAGTCAAGCGTATATCACACTTCTGGATAGGCCTAACCAATCTGGTTTGCGCTCAGCGCTCTATTTCCGCCCTTGACTCATAAGTCAAGTCTTTCAATCAAGGAAAACAGATAAGCATACATTATATGTTACAAGTATGCACACCATAGTTAATGCAACACCCTACTTCCTTAGAGTCGTTACTAAGTGAGTTTAAAATGTGCCAATCACTCCCTAACCGACGTTTTAGGTTAAAAGTGTAGCTAAACTGTGTTGAAGGTTGTTTAAAGGCATTAAATATAAAACATTCGGTTATTTATTGAAAACACTAAAAGTTAAACATTTGGGATCCCAAAATACTGTTTAGCAAATATTTAGAACTCAAAATACATTTAGGGTCGACTAAGCAACAAATTCAAGTCAATACATAACATTTTCCCAAAAATAACCCTAGCCGTGGTATCATGGCAGGTCGAACATGTACACGTCGCTTCACGCTCTCCGTACTCATGGTTGGTCGACTTTTCCCTTGCCCTTACTTGCACCATAGAGCACCCGTGAGCCGAAGCACAACAAGAAAACTCAATACAAAACAATTAACATATGCATATCTATCAATCAGCATATAACAAAACAACCAACAGGCTAAACACATAGCGGCCATGCCGTCCCAGGTGCTTTACCAAGCCCTGTGTTTGCAGTCTTCACCGTGAGGATGAATCCAGCATCCTAAGAGGGTCTCGCCCTAACGGTTCGCGCTCCGCGTGCTCAACGCTGTCCCAGCCCCTTACTGTACTCGGCTTTGCACTCCACATGCTAGCGCTGCTCCTGGCCCTTGCCGTATTTGGCTTTCCACTCCACGTGCTTGACGTCGTTCTCGGCATTTTCCATTCTCGGCCTTCGCCGTTCATTCACAAATATGCAATACGTAGCATAATATCAACAAATATTTAAACATATATCAAACATAAACAATAGGGTTACGCCCTGCAATTCAATCACATAGGACCATGACCTACAATACAAACAATAGGGTCACGCCCTGCTCTACGGGTACAATAGTTTTCTTACCTGTGTCCCAAGCTTCCTGAGCACCACAATCCCGAGCACAGTCCTCTAACCCGACCCTCGTTGAGAACCTAGTCACAACATAATCATAATAACCATCCATCAAGCTCTAATCCAATAAATAACTTCGAAATATAATTCAATCCTTCGGGACCTTCAATTCTACCGATCTAGGTGGTAAAATCCTTCCCGAGCCTTAACTTTTGAGTTCCCGAGTCAAAATCCTTCAATAGCCAATATTTCGAACTTGAGCTGTAGCCTAGCCCCTTAAGGGCCACGCCGTGCCCAAGTCAGAGGTGAAATGCCTCACAGTTGAGGGACACAGGCCGCGACACTCCCATCCTTGGGCCGCGGCGCACCTGGGCAGACAGAGGCTTCCAGCACGATCCCTAGCCAATAGTTGAAATGATCCTCAAGCACGATCCCATCCAAGCCCTAGCGTACACCTAGTCACAAACGTAACATGGAACCCTCATTAACATTCAATTCTGCAACCTAACCTCGGGACCATTCCCGAGCCTTCGGAAAGCCCAATTCCACCAAACGGGGTGGTGGAATCGACCCCCGAGCCCCCAAGCGAAAACCCTAAGAAAAATACCCAAAACCCTATTCTAGAGGCAGGGTAGTGCTACAACGCCATAAGGTGGGTGCTACAGTGCTACAAACAGAAGCAAAAATGCCCAGAAAAGCCACGCCTAGCGCTGGAGCCCCCTTAAGCTAGCGCTACTAACAACACCAGAACACCCTGAGTTTTCTCCTTCGAATTTCCCCAAGCCAAAACTCCCTAAAACCCCTCCAAACCTCAACTATACTTCAAATTAAGCCTACCATCCACTATATCTCATTCACTACATCTCATCCCACATAACATCAAACTTGGCCACCTGCACTATCAAACATAGAAAACAAGAATTGAGCTTGAAGCTCAAAAAATTCACCAGATAAACCAGAAACTACCCAGAAATTCAAATGATCAAGCTTAGAAATCCTTACCTTTAATGGAGAATCCGAACCTATGTTGCCCTTAGTGCCCTTCCAGCCTATAGCTCCTCAATTCCTCATGCTCAAACCCCTTATCTTCCATTTAAAAATCCAAATTCAGAATTCAAACTCACCAAAACTCAGAAATCTCAAAACAGCTTTAAACCTTACCTTAATTTGAGAATTAACTCCAACTAACCCTCTTGATTTACCTCAAGAACCAAGGTCCCAACTCTAGCCTAAGCCTCCTCTGAGTTACAGCTTCAAATTCCAGAAGAAATGGGGAAGGGAGAGGAAATCGTGTGGGAGAGCAAAGAGTTCTTGTTTTTCTTCTTTATTTCTTTCCTTCAGTTTCTACTATTTTCTAAAACTTCCACTAAGGCTAAATGGCAGAACAACACTTATCCTCTTTTAACCATCCAAAAGACCATTTTGCCATCCCATTAAAACCTAAGCCTTTAAACATTCCAAGGGCATTTTGGTCATTTGTTCCCAATTCCCACTAATTCCTCGAGTGTCCCTAATAATTACTGCTTAAATCTTGTCACATAACTAGTCACCAATTATTTTCCTCAATGTCAAATAGTCCCCAATATATTTCCATAATTCCCAGAAATACCCCCAGGCTCCCTCGAGCTGGGTATAAATCCCCAATGTGACTTTTTTGCTAAATCGCTCACTAGGATCGCCTCGAGTCGCCAGCTGCAAATATATCCACATAATAATGTGGTCTCAACAATTTATCACAAATAATCATGTTTATGCCCTCAACTGGCCAAAATAACAAATATGCCCTTATAAGTTAAGCAGGGCCTACATGCATACTAATACTTATAATCATGTATCTCATAGATCCATACAATCATATAAGCATGCTTATCACAAAATCATGCATTTAACCATTTAAATCATGGATAAACCAATTATGCCCTCCCGACACACTAATCAAGGCCCTTAAGTCTTATTATTAATTTTGGGTCGTTACAACTATCCCCTCCTACTGAGAATTTCATCCTCGAAATTTACCTAAATAATTCGGGATACTGATCCTGCACCGCTGACTCAATCTCCCAAGTTACCTCCTCGACTCTACTATTCCTCCATAATACCTTAACCAGAGGAATCGTCTTATTCCATAGAACCTTATCCTTCTGGTCTAAAATCTGAATCAGTCATTCCTCATAAGACAAATCTGTATGAAATTCTAAGTCTTCATACTTCAACACATGTGTCGTATCTGAGACGTACTTCCGGAGCATAGATTCATGGAATGCGTCATGAAATCCCGATAACAACGGTGGCAAAGCTAACCTGTAAGCCACATGTTTGATCCTTTGCAGGATCTTAAAAGGTCCAATGAATCTAGGGCTCAGCTTGCCCTTCTTCCCAAATCTCCTCACCCCTCACAATGGTGAAACTCGCAGAAACACGTGGTCCCCAACCTGGAACTCCATGTCTCTACGCTTAGGATCAGCGTAGCTTTTCTGTCTGCCCTGTGAGGCGAGCATTTGAGCTCGGATATTCTCAATAGCTTCATTTGTCTTCTAAACCAGGTCTGGCCCCAAATACTTCTTCTCACCCATCTCATCCCAATGAATGTGTGATCTACATCTCCTCCCATATAACATCTCATAGGGAGCCACTCAAATCGTTTATTGGTAACTATTGTTATATGAAATCTCAATTAACGGGAGATACTTACTACACGACCCCTCAAAGTCGATCACACACGCTCTAAGCATATCCTCCAAACCTTGAGTCGAGCTTGTCTTTTGCGGTGAATGTACATGTCCAGCCAGTCTTCAGGAACCCTTAAACCTACACGGCTCTGATACCAAGTTGTAACACCCTGGATAACCAAGATCATTACACTATGTGTTTATAAAAGGGCAAGAATTGCTAATAAAGTCATTTAGTTCAAAATGTGACACTAAAATCATAATTGAACTAGGGTTAGAAGATTTTGGTCATAAAAGGTAAATTTCATTTAAATAAACGTTTGATACATGGGATCCCAAAATCAGGGTTAAAGAATAGTTTCCAAATTTCAAAGGTTACATACAACCACAAGCCACATGGCAAAATAGGTCGGCCGAGCAGTCGACTATGTACATTCCGCCCCCAGAGCTCTCCAATTCAGGATTGGTCCAGCTTACCCTTGCCTTTACCTGCCCCACGTAGCACCCGCGAGCCAAGGCCCAACAAGAAAACCATATTACAGAGCATAACCAATAACAGTAACCAAATAATTCACAAAACATTAACCAGATATTCAATAGACCATGGCATTCACAAAAATCAGTGATATCAATCAACAAATCAATAATCTATCATCCATGTAATTAACATGCCATAATCATCAGGTTAACAATAGTAAATCAATCATAAAATTCCCAGGGTCGGCGCCCTTCGGCCGCACCCTCTGTTTATCCCACTGACTCCAACTCACTTAGGCCGAGCTCAGTGATTATATTGTTAACCTCAGCTACTAGTGGCTGAGCCGCGTCTTGTACGAAAGTATCAATTTCGGCACTCTTAGGCCATTTATTTCAAGCTCAAATGGCATAATCCAATTATATAGCATTGTATACAAATATATGGAACCCTTAGTCCCAACATAGCCACACAAACATGTGCAATTTTCTTACCTTAGATTCCGAGTGGGGAAAGTGAACTGGTTCCGAGCATGATCCTTAGCCTCGAGCCTCGTCAATAAACCTAGTCACAAGGATCATTGACTTCTATCAACTTCCAATCATAAATAAAATACCTAAGGAACAAAACTAGCCTCCAGAACCTCAATTTCTACTAAATCGGGTAGTAGAAAATTGTCCCGAGCACCTAGGTTCTAACCCTCGAGCCCTAACAAATATTAAAACACTTCCAAGGCTAAAATTATGAGTCAGGTCGTGACTTGGCTCAGCAAGTCACGACTTGCCCAAGTCAGAGAGCAAGCTCTCTAGCCAAAGGGGAGGCGGGTCGCGACTTGGCCAAGCAAGTCGCGGCGCGCCCCTAAGTCAGAGAGCTTCCTAGGCCAGAGGGGCCACACGCGTTGCGGTGCCCCCAGGCTGGGTCGTGGCGTGCCCTGCGAACCTAGAGAAAACCTAGGTTTTCTCCTCCTTCTCCCAGCCAAGAACACCTATTTTTGCCTCTAATTTTCCCCACTTACTCTTTCAATTTAGCACCAAAAACCTCAGCAATTACACTACAATTACACTCTCAATCATCATCTATTATCACCTATATACTCATAAATAGCACATCATCCAACCCATAAACCTTATCAAAACCATCAACAATTTCATATACAAAAACCTAGAAAACCTAAGCCAACCCAGCAAATTCAGAGATTAAGACCAAAGCATTTACCTCAAATTTGTAGCTCAATTCCCAGCTGAGTTTCCTGGCTGATTAGCTTCAAATCCTTAAGCCTTCTCTTCAATTATTCTCCCAAAATCACAGTCAAATACCCAAGTTCCCAGCCCCTTTTTCCCTTAGCTTCAAGGCACACAAATGAGAGAGAGAGAGAGAGAAGGAGAAATTGTGAAGGCGAGGGAGAGAGTATTTATGCTATTTTCCTTCTTCAGTAAATTCCACACCATTCTTCCTTAGTTCTAAAATAAACTGTGTATATCCTTAGTTAAGGAAAAGACCATTTTACCCTCCCAAAATAAGACTAGCCTATAACTTAATCTAGGGGTATAATAGTCATTTGCTCCCAATTCCCATTAATTCCTCGAGTGTTCCTAATATTTACCACTTAAATCCCATCATCCAATTAATCACCAATTATTTACCCAATGTCTAATAGTCTCCAATATATTTCCTAAATTCCCAAAAATATCCCCAGGCTCCCTCGAGCCCGGTATAAATCCCCGCCATGACTATTTCGCGAAACTGCTCACTGGGATCGTCTTGAGCCATATGTTGTAAATATATCCACATAATAATGTGGCCTCAACAATCAACCAAAAATAATCACATTTATGTACTCAACACACCAAAATTACAAATATGTCCCTATAAGCTAAACATGGCCCACATGCATATTAATACTCATAAACATGCATTTCACATATCCATATAATCATTTAACCATGCAGATCACATAATCATGCATTTAATCATTTAATTCACACATAAATCAATTATGCCCTGTAATTCCTTAGGAAATACATCTAAAAATTCACGAACCAATCTAGTCTCTTCCGGCCCTGTTGGCAAAACTCTAGTAGTATCCACCACACAAGCCAGAAAGCCTATACATCCTCCCTGTAATAGATCCTTGGCTCTCAGTGCTGATATCATAGGTATGCGGGGTCTGCATATTGCACCCACGAAAACAAAGGGATCCTCTCCCTCCAGCTCAAAGGTCACCATCTTCTTCCTACAATCAATAGTACCTCCGTATCTAACCAGCCAATCCATCCCCAAAATCCTCCATACCTAACTCAATCAAATCTACTGATAGCTCTCTACCATCAACCATCACTTCCTGTGCTCTAATCCACCTCCTAGAAACTACTAGTTCCCCTGTAGGCAATATATTCCCAAACCCCACAGTACGATACTCACTAGGTCTACACAATTTATCAATCACCTTACTAGAAACAAACGAATGTGTAGCACCAAAGTCAATCAATACAATAAAAAGGAGAGCCAGCACTTGAAAGTTGACCTGTCACCACCGAGGGACTAGCCTCGGCCACTGCCTATGTCAAGGGGAACACTCGAGCTGGATTCCAGCTGTCCACCTTCTCTGCTTCCCGTTCCTCATTGTTGGGAAGTCCTTCTTAAGGTGTCCCACTACCCCACACAAATAACAAGCCATGGCACGACATTCGGCCGGATGGCGTCTTCTGCACCATGTGCCCTTTGGGTAGCTCCTCCATGTGTCACCGTGTAATGCCCTACTGCCTTAAAGCTGTTACTAAGTGAGTTTAAAATGTGCAATTAACTCGTTAATCGAGGTTTTAGGACAAAAGTGTAATTAAACCATAATCAGAGTTATGAACTTGAGAATAAACCTTTTATTGAAAATTATAATACGTTTAACACTTGGGATCCCAAAAGATTGTTTAGAAATATAACTAGAGTCGACAAAACGACAAAACTAAAGTTTAGTACAAATATCCCCCAAAAGTATCCCTGGCTGTGGCAGCCAGGCAGACCAGACATGTACGTGCCCCTCGCCACGCTCACCATACTCAAGGTTGATCAACTTTCCCCTAGCCTTTACCTGCACCATAGAGCACCCGTGAGCCGAAGCCTATCAAGAAAACCCTCACAAGCAGATAATATATGGATATCAAACACTTAACATAAAATCAAGCCATCATCAAATTATACACGTACGACCATGCCGTCCCAAGCACTTTACCAAGCCCTGGGTTCACGGTGTATACCGTAAGGATATCCTAGGTATCCTTTAGGGTCCCGCCATAGCAACTCACATTTCGTGTGCCAAACGTTGCTTTCGGCCCCCTTGCTGTTCTCAGCCTTTGTCGTTCACAGCCCTCGCCGTTCCTGACCTTCGCCGCTCCGAGCCATTGTCGTTCCATCATTTATATACACATATAATATAAATAAACAAATATCAAAACACATATAAACTCAAACAAAGGGCCACACTTTACAACACAGTCATATAGGGCCGAGCCCTGCAACTCAATCATATAGGGTCGAGCCCTGCAACACAAGCTCTATGGGGAACAGTAGTTTTCTTACCTTTGTCCCGAGCTTCCATAGCACCGATGTCCTGAGCAAAGTTCCCTAGTCCAAGCCTCACCGAAACCCTAGTCATAACGCTTTAACAATTTCCACCCATCAAGTTCTAATCCATTAAATAGCTTTAGATTATGGTTCTAGTCTCCAGGACATTGAATTTTATCAATCCGGGTGATAAAATCCATCCTGAGCCTTAACTATTGAATCCCCAAGCCTAAAACCCCTATAGAACCCAAAAATGCCCTAAGCGCAGCGACCCTAGGGACTCATGCCGCGGCCCCGAGCTCAACCCGAGGCCTTGCCTCAAAACAACCTACATGCGCCGCGGCCCTTCCTGAAGGGCGCCGCGGCGTGCCTTCAATTCCACTTGCCCCAAGTTCTAAGGGGTCGCAGATTAGCAAGAACATGGCCACGACATGACCCCTCGAACCCAGAAAATTCCTCCATTTTCTCTCTTAAAACCAAGCCAATTATCCATAAAAATCAACCTAACAATCCAAACACTCATCACAAAGGTTCTAACACAACCTCAACATCAAAACCTCACAAAGACTAGCCCCAAAACTCAACCAAGTAATAAAGAACAAATCTAAACTTAGCTCACATGCATACCTTGAAACATCAGCAGAAAGTCAATATGACTCATCAACTTAAGAGCTTACCTTTGCTTGATTGCACCTTTAAGTGATGCTGAGCAATTCTCCAAGTTAAAAGATCAAATCCTAGCTTGATTTGCAAAGCCTCCCCTTGGTATCGTTGAGAGAAAATAAGAGAGCGGAAGGAGAGGTTTGGGTCAGTTCTCAATGTTCTGAAAGCTTCTAATGTTTTGTTTCATAAAACTTAGTCTCTAAGGTTATCTCAAGGCTCGGGGTACCAAAACGTCCCCGAGGGCAAAATGGTGAATTTCCCCAATATTCTCTCCTAGATATTCTAACCTTAAATATATCTCCAAATATTTATTTCCATAACCCGATAACCCCATAAAATAACTAACACACGAATTACCCCTCGACTCACCCTGAGTCGGATTTTTGACCCCATTGTGACTTTCTAGCTAACCGCTCCTTAGGACTGTCTCAGATTGTGCAACATAGATATATCACAAGTATATCACAATTATCATGTTAATACCCTCAACGGGCAAAAATTTACAATCATGCCCCTAATAACCAGACGAGACCCACATGCATATTTAATTCACCTAAATATGCATCAATAATCACATATTCACACAAATTCACATATTATATCAATAATTCACTTATTTCCCTCTAGACACGCTAATCAAGGCCCTAAGCCTTATTAGAAAATTTGGGTCGTTACAACTATCCCCTCCTTACAGAAATTTTTTCCTCGAAATTACCTGAATAACTCGGGATACCACTCCCGCATCTCTTATTCTAGTTCCCATGTCGCCTCCTCGAATTTGCTGTTCCTCCACAACACTTTCACTAAGGCGATGGTCTTGCTCCGCAAGACTTTGTCCTTTCGGTCGAGAATCTGAACTAGTTTCTCCTCATAAGACAAATCCTGATCCAGCTCCAAATTCTCATAACCCAGAACATGTGTCGAATCAGACACATACTTCTGGAGCATGGACACGTGAAACACGTCATGAACCCCTGATAAGGCTGGAGGCATCGTCAATTTGTATGCTACCTCTCCAACTCGTTCCAGAATCTCGATGGGGCGAGCAAATCTAGGGCTCAACTTGCCCCGAACACCAAATCATCTCACTCCCCTCAAAGGAGAAACCCTATGGAACACATGGTCACAAACCTGAAACTCCACGCTCCTGTGTTTCAGATCTGAGTAACTCTTCTGGGGACTCTGGGAGGCGAGCATTCAAGCTCTAATCTTCTCAACTGCCTCATTGGTTCTCTGAACCATCTTAGGACCTAAGTACTTCCTCTCACTGGTCTCATCCCAATGGATGGGTGATCTGCACTTTCTCCCATAAAGCATCTCATACGGAGCCACTCCGATAGTCGCCTAGTAACTGTTGTTGTATGAGAACTCAATCAAAGGAAGATACTTACTCCAAGATCCCCCAAAATCAAGCACACAGGTTCGTAGCATGTCCTCCAGTATCTGAATCGTCCTCTCAATCTGACCATCTGTCTGAGGATGATAAGCGGTACTAAACCGTAACTGTGTGCCCATAGCCTTCTGCAGAATTTCCCAGAACTTGGAAGTGAAGGTGGGGTCCCTGTTGGATACTATCGACCTCTGAGCCCCATGCAGTCGAACAATCTCCTTCACATATGTTGACGGTGAAATCTTGTCAACGATATAAGGTTAGAAAACTAAGACTATATTGCCAAAGGTATCTCAGAAGAATATGGAGAAAACTTGAAAGAGTAAATGTGTAGAACTGCAATGGAGTCGAAATTGTATATTACTTAACAGCCTTAGCATACAATCAATTTTCCAACCCCTTTTCTAGATGGGTGATGACCTATTTATACTGGAGCTCTAATGGCTCCCCATACATTGTGGTCCCAGGGGACAAGATTGTACAGAGGTACGTTGTCAGGGTAGTGCCACAGGTCGTGGTGGAGAAGAAGGTTATGATGTCGGCCTGGTACATAGTCAGAGGTATGCATGTAGTGCTTCCACTCTCTGTACAAATCCGTACCTCCACTACTTGTAGGACACAGATGTCAGAGTCATGCCTTTGCCCTTTTTCAGGGTTGTACATCCCGTGCTTGTACATTTATCTCATCCCTAGTGGTCCCCTTTACCTAAATATCTTCTCTAGGTTTCTTTATATTTTAGTAAGTGTCGATCCATACTTCTTTTATCCCGTCCTTACCTCCAGGTAGGAGGCCTGGAAATAGGCATGTACGAGGCTTGGGGATGGGTCTCACAAGGCAAGACCCTTGGTGCCTAAGCGAGTATCCAAGCATGACTTAGTCATTCACGAGGAATGGGGATGGGTCTCATAAGGCAAGACCCTTGGTGCCTAAGTGAGTACCCATGAATGACCTGGGCATTCACGAGGCTCGGACATGGGTCTCACAAGGTGTGATGGGGTTGCATGAGGGCCACAAGACGATGGTGGTACGAGGCTCCTTAGTGTGGTCATACCTCGCGGGACGCACACGAGCTGAGGTGTGTCTTGCTGTGCGAGGCATTGGCGCGCATCTAGGTCGCGAGGCGCGCGGGTGAGGGTAGCCTCGCATAGCGAAACCCTTGTGGCCTTGGCAGGCGCATGCAGGGGAAGAGTAGCCTCGCATGCGGGGGAAGGGCAGCCTCGCATAGTGAGACCCTTGTGGCCTTGGCAGGTGCATGCGGGGGAGGGCAACCTCGCATAGTGAGACCCTTGTGGCCTTGGCAGGCGCATGCGGGGGAAGGGTAGCCTCACATAGTGAGACCCTTGTGGCCTTGGCAGGTGCATGCGGGGGAAGGGTAGCCTCGCATGCGGGGGAAGGGCAGCCTCGCATAGTGGGACCCTTGTGGCCTAGGCAGGCGCATGCGGGGGAAGGGTAGCCTCGCATGCGGGGGAAGGGCAGCCTTGCATAGTGGGACACTTGTGGCCTTGGCAGGCGCATGCGGGGGAAGGGTAGCCTCGCATGTGGGGGAAGGGTAGCCTCGCATGCGGGGGAAGGGCAGCCTCGCATAGTGAGACCTTTGTGGCCTTGGCAGGCGCATGCGGGGGAAGGGTAGCCTCGCATGCGGGGGAAGGGTAGCCTCGCATAGTGAGACCCTTGTGGCCTTGGCAGGCACATGCAGGGGAAGGGTAGCCTCGCATGCGGGGGAAGGGCAGCCTCGCATAGTGGGACCCTTGTGGCCTTGGCAGGCGCATGCGGGGGAAGGGTAGCCACGCATGCGGGGGAAGGGCAGCCTCGCATAGTGAGACCCTTGTGGCCTTGGCAAGCGCATGCGGGGGAAGGGTAGCCTCGCATGCGGGGGAAGGGTAGCCTCGCATAGTGAGACCCTTGTGCGTGGTCGGGGGGTGCATGGCGCGAGGCCCTTGATGCGCCTGGCCCCTTGTGAGCCGTAGCTTGGCCTCCTAGCCCATACTTCACAGCCCACAAGGTGATGCTTCCCTTGGGATAATCTCCCGGTTTCACAAGACTTACAGGTCTGAGCCTGTTAATGTGACTAAGTGCGTATTTTAACCATTTACTGGGGATTTTTTTCTTGGTGGAGTTTTGGCATCCACAACATATAGCTCAACATACTGCTCCACAGTATAAGTTGTCCTGACTGGTAAAAATTGGGCGGGCTTGGCGTACCTATCCACAATCACCCACACGGAATCATGCTGTCCCACAGTCTTCGGCAACCCAACCACAAAGTCCATGGCGATATCTTTCCACTTCCACTCCGGAATCCCTAGAGGCTACAGCAACCCTGTTGGCCTCTGATGTACAACCTTCACCTCCTGAAAAGTTAGGTATTTGGCCACATAATCCACCACATCCCTCTTCATGCCTGTCCACCAATACAAATCTCTTAGATCCTGGTACATCTTCGTTGTACCCGGATGCAAGGAATAAGGAGTGGTATGCAGTTCATCTAAAATCTCTCACAGAATATCTGAATCCATCGGAACACAGATTCGACCCTTATACTTCAGTAACCCCATCTCCGAGATAGAGAAGTCCTTAGCCACTCCGACTAACGCATTCTCCCTGTGACCTCTCAAATGGGAATCCTTCCTCTGTGCCTCCTTGATCCTTTCAAGGAGCGTATATTGAAGAGTGATGTTGGCTAATCGACCAACCACCAACTCTATACCCACTCTAGTCATCTCCACTGTAAGCCTATCGGATATCTGTCTTGAACTGAACAACTGTCCTGGGCCCTTTCGGCTCAACGCATCAGCAACAACATTAGCCTTCACAGGTTGGTATAGGATATCACAATCATAATCCTTAACAAACTCTAGCCACCGCCTTTGGCGCATATTCAGATCCTTCTGAGTAAAGAAGTACTTCAAACTCTTATGGTCGGTGTATATCTCGCACTTCTCACCATATAGATATTGTCTCCAAATCTTAAGTGCGAATACCACCGCTGCCAATTCTAGATCATGTGTGGGATATCTCTGCTCATACTCCTTTAACTATCACCATGTGTAGGCTATCACCTTCCCAGCTTGCATCAACACACAGCCTAGACTCTGTCTGGAAGCGTCACAATAAACCACGAACTTCTCATTATCCCTCGGCAGACTAAACACTGGCGTGATGATCAGCCGCTGCTTCAACTCTTTGAAACTGTTCTCACATCTGTCTGTCCAAACATACATTGTCTTCTTCTTTGTCAGTTTTTTCAATGGTGTAGCTATTCTGGAGAACCCCTCAACAAATTGCCGATAATACCCTGATAACCCCAGAAAATTCCTCACTTTAGGAACACTGCTCGGTCTTGGCATGTTTCTCACTGTCTCAATTTTACTTGGGTCAACCAGAATCCCCTCCTAACTGATGATATGGCCCAGAAATGTAACTTGTGATAACCAGAACTCGCACTTGCTGAACTTAGCATATAACCTATGCTCCCTTAACCGCTGCAACACCAGACGTAGATGCTGCTAATGCTTCCTCTCTGACTGTGAGTACACCAGAATGTCGTCGATGAACACAATCATGAAATTGTCTAAATAATCCTTGAAAACCCTGTTCATCATATCCATAAAATCTGCTGGGGCATTGGTTAATCCAAAGGACTTAACCAGGAATTCATAGTGTCCATACCTCGTGTGAAAAGCGGTCTTTCATATATCCACCTCTTTGAACATTAACTGATGGTAACTTGATCGGAGATCTATCTTAGAAAACACTGTCTTTCCATGCAGCTGGTAAAACAAATCATCAATCCTAGGCAGTGCGTACTTATTCTTAATGGTCAACTTGTTCAGCTCCCTGTAGTCAATACACATCTTGAGAGATCCATCCTTCTTCTTGACAAACAGCACTGGAGCACCCTATTGTGAGAAACTAGGTATGATGAACCCCAAATCCAGTAACTCCTGCAACAGAATCTTCAACTCCTTCAACTCTGCCATAGCCATTTTTTAAGTTGTCCTTGATACTGGCTCCGCTCCTGGTACCAACTCTATAGCAAAATCAATCTCCCGCTGCGGTGGCAGCCCTGGCAAATCTGCTGGAAATAAATCTGGAAACTTACATACCAATCTGGTCTCCCCCGGTCCAACCGACACAACAGCAGAGGTATCCACAACACTCGCTAGGAATCATATGTAACCTCCCTGCACAAATACAAAGGGTACCTCCCCTTCTGGTTCAAAAGTCACCATCCTGCATTTGCAGTCAATTGTCGCCCCATACTTTGATAGCCAATCCATCCCTAGGATCACATCGAAGTCATCCATCGCAAGCTCAATCAGATTATCAAACAATTCCCTACCATCTACCTCTACTGGTAAAGCTCTAATCCACCTCCTAGAGACAACCAGTTCCCTAGTCGGCAACAAAGTCTGAAAACCCCTAGCATACAGAACACTAGGTCTACACAACTAATCTATCACTCTAGCAGTATAAGAAGAACTAGCACTAGAGATCTAACCTATCACAATTGAGGGGCTAGCTTCCCCCTCTGTTTGAGTCAAAGTACACACCCTGGCAGGAGTGATACCGTTGCCCTGCTTTGGGTCCTCCTTCCTGGCTTGTGGGCAGTCCTTCTTCAGATGATTGGCACTCCCATAGACAAAGCAGGCCCTAATCCTGCACTCACCCTGATGTTGTCGTCTGCACCGAGAACACACTGGAAAACTCCTCTAATTGTCACTTCTTCCCTGATGGTCAATAAAACCACACTATGGCATCCTACCAGAACTGGGAGGAACAAAGGAATCTGGGGCCTTCCTCTCCTGCTTGCTGGAGCCACTACCCCAACTAGATCCAATAAAAGGAGGCACCATCCTCCTGGCATCGCACCTAATAGCGCTCTCTCTCTAAATCTGGTCCTCGCCCCCCTCAGCAGTAAGGGCCTTGTCTACAACCTGAGTGTAGGTAGTAATCTCTAGATCCAGGGGGATCTTCACATCATGGGCGATCATAGCATTCAATCCCTGTATGAATCTATCTTTTCTTGCCGCATCTGTCGACACTAAATCTGGTGCAAACTTCACCAATTGGTCAAATTTCAGAGCATAATCTGTCACTGTCAACCGGTTCTGAGTCAAGTTGATAAACTCATCAACCTTCGCAGCTCGGACTACAACACTATAATATTTCTCATTAAAGATGTTCTTGAACTCTCCTCAGTTCATAACTGCCACGTCTCTCCTCAAAACTACTACATCCCACCAGATGCGGGAATCATCTCTAAACATGTAGTTTGGACAAGCTACCCTCTCGTTTCCCTCAACCCTCATAAAATCAAGAATAGAGGAGATCATATTCATCCACTGCTCTGCCCGTAGTTGGTCTGGTCCACCCTCAAAGGTGGGAGGATGATGTTTCCTGAATCTCTCATATAAGGGTTCCCATCTATTTTCCATAATAGATTGAACCGGCACTGGTGCCACCACCTATTGAACTGGCAATCCAGTGAACTGCAGAGGGGCATGTTGCCTCAACTGTCAAAGTTCTTCTTCTGTACACTGCAGTCTTGCTTCCATTTTGGCAAACATCTGTTGCCAATTTTGTGGGGCAGGTGGAGGGTCCTGACCCTAGTTATCATCCTCGACCCGACTGCCGTGGAGTCTAGATGATTGACAAGGAATCTCAACAAATATGCCTACAATCAAAGACGCCGCTCATCAGGCATGACAACAACTTCCAAAACCACCTCCCAATCACATCAGTCAACCATGAGCAGCCATCCACATAACGCACAGATAGCATATCACACACAATGGGCCATGCCTTGACGTCATGCATACATTAAATCATTCATCATGCTCCATATGAAAAAAACAGGCAAACAAGGCATTTAAGCACATAATCAGACATACAATTCAATTATTTCCAACCAACCCTCAGTCGAGCTTGCCATTGACAGCGAGCGTACATGTTCGGTCATTCTCCAGAAACCATAAACCTGGCTCTGATACCAAGTTGTAACGCCCTACTGCCTTAGAGCCGTTACTAAGTGAGTTTAAAATGTGCAATTAACTCGCTAATCGAGGTTTTAAGACAAAAGTGTAATTAAACCATAATCAGAGTTATGAACTTTAGAATAAAACTTTTATTGAAAATTATAATACGTTTAAAACTTGGGATCCCAAAAGATTGTTTGGAAATATTTACAACTCAGAGATATAACCAGAGTCGACTAAACGACAAAACTAAAGTTTAGTACAAACATCCCCCAAAAGTATCCTTGGCCGTGTCAGCCAGGCAGACCAGACATGTATGCGCCGCTCGCCACGCTCACCATACTCAAGGTTGATAAACTTTCCCTTTGCCTTTACCTGCACCATAGAGCACCCGTGAGCCGAAGCCCAGCAAGAAAACCCTCACAAGCAGATAATATATGCATATCAAACATTGAACATAAAATCAAGCTATCATCAGGTTATACACGTACGACCATGCCGTCCCAAGCACTTTACCAAGCCCTGGGTTCACGGTCTATACTGTAAGGATATCCCAGGTATCCTTTAGGGTCCCACCCTAGCAACTTGCACTCCGCGTGCTAGACATTGCTCCTGGCCCCCTTGCCATTCTCGGCCTTCGCCGTTCCATCATTTATATATACATATAATATAACTAACAGATATCAAAACACATATAAACTCAAAAAAAGGGCCACGCCCTGCAACACAGTCATATAGGGCCGAGCCCTGCAACTCAATCATATCGGGCCGAGCCTTGCAACACAAGCTCTATGGGGAATAGTAGTTTCCTTACCTGTGTCCCGAGCTTCCCAAGCACCGATGTCCCGAGCACAGTTCCCTAGTCCAAGCCTTACCGAAACCCTAGTCACAACGCATTAACAATTTCCACCCATCAAGTTCTAATCCATTAAATAGCTTTAGATTATGGTTCTAGTCTCCAGGACATTGAATTCTATTAATCCGGGTGATAAAGTCCATCCTGAGCCTAAAACCCCTTTAGAACCCAAAAATGCACTAAGCGTCGTGGCCCTAGGGACTCATGCTACGGCCCCCAGCTCAACCCGAGGCCTTGCCTCAAAACAGCCTACACGCACCGCGGCCCTTCCTGAAGAGTGTCGCGGCGCGCCTTCAATTCCAGACGCCCCAAGTTCTAAGGGGCTGCGGCTCAGCAAGAACAAGGTCGCAGCCCGACCCATCGAACCCAGAAAATTCCTCCATTTTCTCTCTTAAAACCAAGCCAATTATCCATAAAAATCAACCTAACAATCCAAACACTCATCACAAAGGTTCTAACACAGCCTCAGTATCAAAACCTAACAAAGACTAGCCCCAAAACTTAACCAAACAATCAAGAACAAATCTAAACTTAGCTCACATGCATAACCTGAAACATCAGCAGAAAGTCAATATGACTCATCAACTTAAGAGCTTACCTTTGTTTGATTGCACCTCTAAGTGATGCTGAGAAATTCTCCAAGTTAAAAGCTCAAATCCTAGTTTGATTTGCAAAGCCTCCCCTTGGTATGGTTGAAAGAAAACAAGAGAGGAAAGAGAGGTTTGGGTCAGTTCACAATGTTCTGCAAGCTTCTAATGTTTTGTTTCATTAAAGTTAGTCTCTAAGGTCAGCTAAAGGCTCGGGGTACCAAAACGTCCTCGAGGGAAAAATGGTAAATTTCCCCAATATTCTCTCCAAGATATTCTAACGTCAAATATATCTCCAAATATTTATTTCCATAACCCGATAACCCCATAAAATGACTAACACCCGAATTACCCCTCGACTCACCTCGAGTCGGATTTTCGACCCCATTGTGACTTTCTAGCTAACCACTCCGTAGGACGGTCTCGGATAGTGCAACACAGATATATGACAAGTATATCACAATTATCATGTTTATACCCTCAACGGGCTTAAATTTAAAATCATGCCCCAAATGACAAGATGGGGCACACATGCATACTTAATTCTCCTAAACATGCATCACTAATCACATATTCACACAAATTCACATATTATATCAATAATTCACTTGTTGCCCTCCAGGCACGCTAATCAAGGCCCTAATCCTTATTAGCAAATTTGGGTCGTTACACACCGTGTAGCGTCCTAAATTTTCTAATAAGGCTTAGGGCCTTGATTAGTGTGCCTGGAGGGCAATAAGTGATTGATTATTATATGCAAATTTAATGAGTATGTGAATAGAAATGCATGTTTAGGTGAATTAAATATGCATCTGGGCCTTGTCTGGTTATCAGGGGCATGTTTGTAAATTTAGCCCGTTGAGGGCATAAATGTGATAAATATGGTACATGCGATATACTTGTGATATATCCGTGTAGCACGAAAGTCACAACGTGGTTGCGAATCTGACTCGGGGCGAGTCGAGGGGTAATTCGGGTATTAGATGGTTTATGGGGTTATCGGCTTATGGAAATAAATATTTGGAGATATATTTGATGTTAGAATGTTGAGGAGGGAATATTAGGGAAAGTTACCATTTTGCCCTCGGGGACGTTTTCGGTACCCCGAGCCTTTGAGGTAACCTTAGAGACTAAGTTAAAAAAAATAAACTAAGGATATGTTCAGAGTTTTTAGAGGAACCATACAAAACTCTTTCTCTTCTCTTTTTCTTGTTTTCTCTCAAACTTGCCAAGGGAATTTTTAGGGGAAAGCTTTGGATTTGAGGCTGCAAATTGGGTAAATGAAAGCAAGGAGCAAGGTTAAAGATAGCTGAGAGTCGAATTTTTCTTGAGGTAAGGATCTAAGCTTGAATTCTGTTTAATTTTCCTCTGTTTTGCTAAAGTTTGAGGGGTTAAAGCATAGATAATTGGACTTGAGTTCGAGTAGGATTTTGGCAGGTTTCTTTGAGTTTATGTGCTGCCTAAAGTTTATTAGGGTGTGTTTAGAATGATTTCAGGCGAGTTAGCTCACAAAGTTTGCATGGGAATTCTGGGTTTCGGGCTCGCGCTGCGGCCTGCTTGCGTTTTTAGGCTAGTGGCCTTCAAGGGAATTTCACAGGCGCCGCGGCGCAATGTTTGGGCACTGCGGCCCTAGGCTGGCAGATGTGAGGTAATTTTGTCTCTGTCTAGGGACGCGGCACGGTGCTTAAGGGAGGCTGAGCCGCAGCCCAAATGTGGATTTTTGGCAAAATGAGGATTTTAGCCCTGGAACGTGAATGTTAAGGCTCGGGAAGGTTCGTACTACCCAGTTTAGTAGAAACCAAGGTACAGGAGGTTAGAATTATGACTCGAAACTATTTAATGGAATAGAATGTGATGGTTGATTATGGTTCATGTGTTGTGACTAGGATTTCTTCAAGGCTCGGGTTAGAGGACTGTGCTCGTGATCGCGGTGCTTGGGAAGCTCGGGACATAGGTAAGAAAACTGTTGTTCCCACAGAGCTTGTGTGCAAGGCAGGGCCTTATATGATTGTGTTGCAGGGCGTAGCCCTTTGATTGAGTTTATTCATGTTTGGTATTTTCTTTATTATGCTATGTATGCATATGTGTGAATGTTCGGCAAGAACCGAAAATGCCTTAGGCCAAGGTCGGCAAGGCCGAGAAGAGCAAGGGGCCGAGAACGGTGTTAAGCACGTGGAGTGCAAGGCCGAGTGCGGTAAGGGGCCGGGAGCAGCGTTTAGCACGAAAGTGCGATTTTCGAGGGCAAGACCGTAAGGGATACCTGGGATATCCTTACGGTGTGGACCGCGTACCCAGGGCCTGGTAAAGCGCCTGGGACGGCATGGCCATATGTGTATAGCCTATTGATGACCTATTTATATGCGAAGTGTTTGATTTGGATAGGTTATCTGCCTGTGAGGGTTTTCTTGCTGGGCTCCGGCTCACGGGTGCTCTGTGGTGTAGGTAAGGGCAAGGGTAAAGTTGACCAACCATGAGTACGGAGAGCGTGAAGCGGTGCATACATGCTTGGCCTGCCTGGCTGCCACGGCCAGGGGTATTTTGGGAGATGATTGTACTAAATCTAGATTTTGTCGTTTAGACGGCTCTGATTATATTTTTGAGTTGTAAATATTTCTAAACAGTATTTTTGGATCCCAAATGTTAAACATTTTATGATTTTCAGTAAATAAAATTATTTTCAATGTTTATGACTGATTATGGTTTATTCACACTTTTGCCTTAAAACCTCGATTAGCGAGTTAAATGCACGTTTTAAACTCACTTAATAACATCACTAAGGAAGTAGGGCATTACAACTTAGTATCAGAGCGAGCCAAGGTTTATGGTTTCTGGAGATTGACCGAACATGTACGTCGATGTCAGTGAAAAGCTCGACTTAGGGTTGGCTGGTAATAATTGACTCAAATGCTTGAATAGGTGTTTAAATGCCCTGTTTGCCTACTTATTTCTTATAGAGCATGATGAATGAGTTAACATATGCATGATGTTAGGGCCTGGCCCATTGTATGCTATATGCTAACTGTGTGTTATGTGGATTGCTGTTTGTGGTTGGCTGATGTGATTGGAAGGTTGTTTTGGATGTTGTTATCATGCCTGATGAGCGGCATCGTTGATTGCAGGAATATTTGTTGAGATGCCTCGTCAATCATCTAGACTCCGCGGTAGTAGGGCCGAGGATGACAACCAGGGTCAGGACCCTCCACCTGCCCCACAGAATTGGTAACAGATGTTTTCCAAAATGGAAGCAAGACTGCAGCGTACAGAAGAAGAACATTGATAGTTGAGGCAACAGACCCCTCTACAAGTCACTAGGTTGCCAGTCTAGTAGGTGGTGGCACCAGTACCGGTTAAATCTGTTGTGGAAAACAGATGGGAGCCCTTATATGAGAGATTCAGGAAACAGCATCCTCCCACCTTTGAGGGTGGACCAGACCCACTGCGGGCAGAGCAGTGGATGAATATGATCTCCTCTATTCTTGATTTTATGAGGGTTGAGGGAAACGAGAGGGTAGCTTGTGCAAGCCACATGTTCAAAGAGGATGCCCGCATCTGGTGGGTTGTAATAGTTCAGAGGAGAGATGTGGAAAATATGACCTAGGGAGAGTTCAGAAACATCTTTAATGAGAAATATTATAGTGTTGCAGTCCGAGCTATGAAGGTTGATGAGTTTATCAACCTGACTCAGAACCAGTTGACCGTGACAGATTATGCTTTGAAATTTGACTGATTGGTGAAGTTTCTGCTAGATTTAGTTCCGACAGATGCGGCAAGAAGAGACAGATTTGTACGGGGATTGAATGTTATGATAGCCCGTGATGTGAAGATCACCCTGGATCCAGAGATTACTACCTACACTTAGGTTCAGACAAGGCCCTTACTGCTGAGGGGGCTGAGGACCAAATTTGGAGAGAGAGCGCTGTTAGGCGCGATGCTAGGAGGATGGTGCCTCCTTTTATTGGATCTAGTTGAGGTAGTGGCTCCAGCAAGCAGGAGAGGAAGGCCCCAGATTCCTTTGTACTCCAAGTTCTGATAGGAGGGCACGGGGTGGTTTTAGTGGCCATCAAGGCGGAAGTGACAACTGGAGGCGTTTTCCAGTGTGCCTTCAGTCAAGACGATGACATCAGGGTGAGTGCAGGATTAGGGCCTGCTTTGTCTATGGGAGTGGCAATCATCTGAAGAAGGACTGCCCACAAGCCAGGAAGGAGGAGCCAAAGCAGAGCGACGGTCTCGCTCCTGCTAGGGTGTTTACTTTGACTCAGACGAAGGCAGAAGCTAGCCCCTCAGTTGTGATAGGTCAGATATCTATTGCTGGTTCTTCTTATAC
This sequence comes from Humulus lupulus, assembly GCF_963169125.1. NCBI lineage: Eukaryota > Viridiplantae > Streptophyta > Magnoliopsida > Rosales > Cannabaceae > Humulus > Humulus lupulus. The sequence continues at coordinate 78,635,176 of NC_084801.1, forward strand.
TACATTGTTTGATTCGGGAGCTACTCATTCGTTTGTGTCTGCTAGAGTGATTGATCAGCTGTGTAGACCTAGTATTTTGTATGTTAAGGGTTTTCAGACTTTGTTGCCAACTGGGGAACTGGTAGTCTCTAGGAGATGGATTAGAGCTTTACCAGTAGAGGTAGATGGTAGGGAGTTGTCTGTTGATCTGATTGAGCTAGGGATGGATGAATTTGATATAGTCCTAGGGATGGATTGGCTATCAAAGTATGGGGCGATGATTGACTGCAAGTGTAGGATGGTGACTTTTGGACCAGAAGGGGAGGTACCCTTTGTATTTGTGGGGATATCTTGTGGACCGCGGGTACCTATGATTTCAGCATTGAGGGCTAGGGACCTGATGCAGGAGGGTTGCATAGGCATCCTAGTGAATGTTGTAGATGCCTCTAGGGTTGTGTCGGTTGGACTGGGTGAGGCCAGATTGGTATGTGAGTTTCCAAATTTATTTCCAGTAGATCTACCAGGGTTGCCGCCTCAGCAGGAGATTGACTTTGTTATATAGTTGGCGCCAGGGTCGGAGCCGGTATCTAGGACACCTTACAGAATGGGTCCGGCAGAGTTAAAGGAGTTGAAGATTCAGTTACAGGAGTTATTGGATTGGGGTTCATCAGACCGAGTTTCTCGCCATGGGGTGCTCCATTGCTGTTTGTCAAGAAGAAGGATGGATCTCTTAGGATGTGTATTGACTACAGGAGCTGAACAAGTTAACCATTATAAATAAGTATCCACTGCCCAGGATCGACGATTTATTTGACCAGCTACAGGGAAGGACAATGTTTCCAAGATTGTTCTCCGGTTAGGTTACCAGCAGTTAAGAATCAAAGAAGAGGACATACCAAAGACCGCTTTCCGCACAAGGTATGGACACTATGAATTCCTGGTTATGTCCTTTGGATTAACCAATGCCCCAACAACTTTTATGGATATGATGAACAGGGTTTTCAAAGACTATCTGGATAAGTTTGTGATTGTGTTCATCGATGACATTTTGGTGTATTCTTAGTCAGAGTCCGAGCATGAGCAGCATCTGTGTCTGGTATTGCAGCGGTTAAGGGAGCATAGGTTATATGATAAGTGCAGCAATTGCGAGTTCTGGCTACCGCAAGTTTCATTTCTTGGCCATATTGTCAGCAAGGAGGAGATTTTGGTTGACCCAAGTAAGATTGAGGAAGTGAGAGATTAGCCTAGACTGAGTAATGTTCTCGAAGTGAGGAGTTTTCTGGGATTGGATGGATATTATCAGCGGTTTGTTGAAGGATTCTCCAGGATAGCTACGTCGTTGACATAATTGACAAAGAAGAAGGCAAAGTATGTTTGGATAGTCAGATGTGAGAACAGTTTCAAAGAGTTGAAGCGGCGACTGATCACAACACCAGGGTTGAGTCTGCCGACAGATAATGAGAAGTTCGTGGTTTATTGTGATGCTTCCAGATAGGGTTTGGGATGTGTGCTGATGCAAGCTGGTAAGGTGATAGCCTATGTATCGAGACAGTTGAAAGAATATGTACAAAGATATCCCATGCATTATCTGGAGTTGGCAGCGGTGGTATTCTCACTTAAGATTTGGAGACATTATCTATATGGTGAGAAGTGTGAGATATACACCAACCACAAGAGTTTGAAGTACTTCTTTACTCAGAAGGATCTGAATATGCACCAGAGACAGTGGCTGGACTTGGTTAAGGATTATGATAGTGATATCCTATACCATCCTGGGAAGGCTAATGTAGTGGCTGATGCATTGAGTTGGAAAGGCCCAGGACAGTTTTTTAGTTCGAGACAGATATCTGATAAGCTAGTTGAGGAGATGACTAGGGCGGGTATAGAGTTGGTGGTTGGCCGGTTAGCCAACATCACTCTTCATTCTACTCTCCTCGAGAGGATCAAGGAGGCACAAGGGAAAGATTACCAGTTGAGAGGTCACAGAGAAACCATCTTAGTCGGAGCGGCTAAGGACTTTTCTATTTCAGAGATGGGGTTGCTGAAGTACAAGGATCGGATTTGTGTTCCGATGGATTCTAATATCCGACGGGAGATTTTAGATGAACACATACCACTCCCTATTCCTTGCATCCATGTACGACGAAGATGGACCATGATCTGAGAGCTTTGTATTGGTGGTCGGGCATGAAAAGAGATGTGGTGGATTATGTGGCCAAGTGCATAACTTGTCAGCAGGTCAAGGCTAAACATCAGAGGCCAGCAGGATTGCTGTAGCCTCTGGAGATTCGAGAATGGAAGTGGGAAGATATCACCATTGACTTCGTGATTGGTTTGCCGAAGACTGTTGGTCAGCATGAGTCGGTGTGGGTGATTGTGGATAGGTATACTAAGTCTGCCCACTTTTTACCTGTCAGGGTGACTTATACTGTGGAGCAGTATGCCGAGTTATATGTGAAGGAAATTGTTCGACTTCATGGGGCTCCGAGGTCGATAGTATCCGACAGGGACCCCACATTCACCTCCAAGTTTTGGGAGAGTCTGCAAAGGGCTATTGGCACGCAGTTACGGTTTAGTTCCTCTTATCATCCTCAAACAGATGGACATTTTGAGAGGACAATTCAGATATTGGAGGACATGCTACGAGCCTGTGTGTTAGATTTTGAGGGATCTTGGAGTTAGTATCTCCCTTTGATTGAATTCTTGCACAACAACAGTTATCAGGTGACTATCGGAGTGGCTCCGTATGAGATGCTTTATGGAAGGAAGTGTAGATCACCTAACCATTGGGACGAGACGGGTGAGAGAAGTTATTTGGGTCCTGAGATGGTTCAGAGGACCAATGAGGTGATTGAGAATATTAGAGCGCGAATGCTCGCCTCCCAATGTCGCTAGAAGAGTTATTCAGACCTGAAATGCAGGAGCGTGGAATTTTAGATTGGTGACCATGTGTTTCTTAGGGTTTCACCTTTGAGGGGTGTGAAACGATTTTGTGTTCGGGGCAAGCTGAGCCCTATATTTGTGGGCCCCTTTGAGATTCTGGAGCAGGTTGGAGAGGTAGCTTACAGATTGGCGATGCCTCCAACCTTATCAAGGGTTCATGACGTGTTTTACGTGTCCATGCTCCGGAAGTATGTGTCTGATTCGACACATGTTCTGAGTTATGAGAATTTGGAGCTGGATCAGGATTTGTCTTATGAGGAGAAGCTATTTCAGATTTTCGATGTGAAGGGTAAAGTCTTGCGGACCAAGACCATCGCCTCGGTGAAAGTGCTGTGGAGGAACATCAATGTTGAGGAGGCGACATGGGAACTTGAATCAAAGATGCGGGAGCGGTATCCCGAGTTGTTCAGGTAATTTTGAGGATGAAATTTCTGTAAGGAGGGGATAGTTGTAGCGTCCCAAATTTGCTAATAAGGCTTAGGGCCTTGATTAGTGTGCCTGGAGGGCAATAAGTGCTTTATTATTATTATATGCGAATTTGATAATAATAAATCACTTATTAGGTTTAGGTGAATTAAATATGCATGTGGGCCCCGTCTGCTTATTAGGGGAATGTTTCAAAATTTAGCCCGTTGAGGGCATAAATGTGATAAATATAGGAAATGCGATATACTTGTGATATATCTGTGTAGCACTATCTGAGACAGTCCTTGGGAACTGTTAGCCAGAAAGTCACAACGGGGTTGAGAATCCGACTCGGGGCGAGTCGAGGGGTAATTCATGTATTAGATGTTTTATGGGGTTATCGGGTTATGGAAATAAATATTTGGAGATATATTTGAGGTTAGAATGTTTAGGAGGGAATATTAGGGAAAATTACCATTTTTCCCTCGGGGACGTTTTCGGTACCCCGAGCCTTTGAGGTAACCTTAGAGACTAAGTTAAATAAAATAAAATAAGGATATGTTAAGAGGTTTTAGAGGAACCAACCCAAACTCTTTCTCTTCTCTTTTTCTTGTTTTCTCTCAAACTTTCCAAGGGAATTTTGAGCGGAAAGCTTTGGATTTGAGGCTGCAAATTGGGGAAATGAAAGCAAGGAGCAAGGTTAAAGATAGCTAAGAGTCGAATTGTTCTTGAGGTAAGGATCTAAGCTTGAATTTTGTTTAATTTTCCTCTGTTTTGCTGAAGTTTGAGGGATTAAGCTTAGGTGTAACGACCCAAATTCGCTAATAAGGCTTAAGGGCCTTGATTAGCGTGCCAGGAGGGCACGATGGGATTTATGTGTGATTTTATGAGTTAAATGCATGGTTATGATTTAAAGCATGTTATATGACTAATTGAACATTGAGATGCATGACTACGTGGTTAGTATGCATGTTAGGTGAAATAATTATGCATGTGGACCCCGTTTGCATGATAGGGGTAGATTGGTAATTTTAGCCCGCTGAGGGCGTATATGTGTTAATTGTATTCTGTGAATTGTGCCACGTGAGTGTGGTGTTATTGTTGTGATGCACGTGCCGAGACGGTCCTAGAGAGCCAGTTAACTTAAGAGTCACAACGAGATTTCTATACCCGGCTCGGGAGGAGCCTAGGGGTACTTTGGGAATTTTGTGGTTAAGATTGAGATTTAGCGGGTAATGGTTATTGGAGATTTAGTAACCTGGGTAACCATTAGTTACTGCTGAGAGTAACAAGTTTAGGTGAAAGAAATGGTAGAATTGCAATATAGGAGAAAGGACTAGAGTGCCCTTGAGGTGTAGTTAGCAAAGGGTTTTAATGAAGGGGTAAAATGGTCATTTGGCTGGGCAATTGACATTTTGCAGCTGGGTATTTAGGGGTACACGGTTTGGGGACTTAGTCATTTGATGCTTTGATATTTGAAGAGAAGAAAAAGGAGAGGGAAAAAAAGCTAGGGCATGAAGAAGAAGAAGGGAGCTGAAAACTTGAGGACTTAGGGGATGAACCAAGGAAGCTTAAGGTTGGATTCTTCATTCAAGGTAAGGTTCTATGCAATTTTAAGATTTATTTCTGTTGTGGTTTAGCAATTTGATGCATGGTTTAAGCTTTTCAAGCTTTGGTTTATGTTTTTGGTTTATGGGTTTAGATTTCTTAAGTTGAGATTAAATGGGTGGATTTTGAGTATGATTGTGTTATTGAGTTGGGTTATGATGTTTATGGGTTGATGTATGGTCTATTTGAAGTTTGGAATTGGTTTTGGGGCTTAGGTAATTGTTGGGATGATTTGGAGGGGTTTAAGTTCGGGAAAAACGCAAGAGAAAACCCAGTTTTTCTGGGTTCGCGAAGGAGCGCCGCGGCCCTGTTCTTGGGCACCGCGGCGCGAGGTTGCATCAGGAGAGGGGCATCTCGCTGGGCGTCGCGGCCCTTGAGGGGAGTGCCGCGGCGCTAGGCCATTTTCAGGGCACCAAAAGTTGCATTTTTGAGCTTTTGCTCCGGGGGTTCGGGGGATGTTTCCGATGAATTGTTTTAGGGATTTGGGAGTCCCGAGAGTGTGGGATTGGTCCCGGGAAGCAGTTTTTGATTTGATTAGTATTGAGGGATGTTTCTTGTGTGTTGTGACTAGGTTGTTGGTGAGGCTCGTGCTAGAGGACCGTGCTCGCGGCTTTAGTGCATCAGGAGGCTTGGAATACAGGTAAGAAAACTATAACACTCGTATGATGGGGCATGGGCCCATAGTGTGATTGCAGGGCACGACCCTATATTGCATTACATGTTAGGGTGCAGATTTAAATGAATTGATATTTGTTTGAATGCTGTTTGATTTATGCTATATATGATTATAGTGAATTGAACGGCTATGGCCGAGGGCGGCAAGGCCGAGAACGGCAGCGGGGCCGGAAGTAACACCTAGCACATGGGATGCTATGGTCAGGGTAGGACCCAGGGGATACGGGTGGTATCCCTACGGTGAAGACCGAGACCCCAGGCTTCGGTAAGGCTTCGGGGGCGGCATGGCCGTATTTGTTTAGTCTAATGGTTGACTTGTTTATATGTGGATTATCTGTTATGAGAAACTGTATAAATTGCATATGTTATGCTCTGCATGAGTTTTCTTGCTGGGCTTCGGCTCACGGGTGCTCCGTGTTGCAGGTAAGGGCAATGGCTGAGTCAACCAACCATGAGTACGGAGAGCATGAAGCGACGCGTACATGTTTGGCCTGCCCGACTGCTTTGGTTGGGGGTTTATTTGAAAATGGCTGTAATAATTCTATGATTTTAGAACTGATCAACTGTAAACTTATTTCAAGATGTAAATAGTTTTCAAACCTTATTTTGGGATCCCAAATGTCTATTACTAGAAGTTTTTATTGAAACAACGCATTTTCAAAGGTTACAGCCTTAACTTTTAATTAGTCACACTTTCGCTTCAAAACCTCGGTTAGCAAGATCATTGCACACTGTTTTGTCTTAAAACTCACTTAGTAACGGCTCTAAGGAAGTAGGGTGTTACATTAGGTAATTGGACTTAAGTTAGAGTAGGATTTTGGCAGGTTTCTTTGAGTTTATGTGCTGCCTAAAGTGTATTAGGGTGTGTTTAGAATGATTTTAGGCGAGTTAGCTCACAAAGTTTGCATGGGAATTCTGGGTTTCGGGCTCGTGCCGTGGCCCTTTTCTTCAGCGCCGCGGCCTGCTTGCGTTTTTAGGCTACTGGCCTTCAAGGGACTTTCCCAGGCGCTGCGGCGCAACGTTTGGGCACTGCGGCCCGTGGCTGACAGATGTGAGGCAATTTTGTCTCTGTCCAGGGACTCGGCGCGGTGCTTAAGGGAGGCTGAGCCGCTGCCCAAATGTGGATTTTTGGCAAAATGAGGATTTTAGCCCTGGAACGTGAATGTTAAGGCTCGGGAAGGTTCCTACTACCCAGTTTAGTAGAAACCAAGGTCCCGGAGGTTAGAATTATGACTCGAAACTATTTAATGGATTAGAACGTGATGGTTGATTATGGCTCATGTGTTGTTACTAGGATTTCTTCAAGGCTCAGGTTAGAGGACTGTGCTTGTGATCGCAGTTGTTATCCAGATTTCCGGATAGCGTTTAGATTGATGTCCTCGGGGAAGCAGAATTATCGATGTCTTTCACGGTAGGTGACCAGAGTTCGCGGATGGACAGAAAGGCTTCGCCTCTCCTGTTTAGTATCCGGATTACTCTTCCAAGCAAGCACAACATGGAAACTCGTCGACTCTCCCGGACTCCCGAAGGATACCCCTCGGGGAGGCCCCTTCCAGGAGAGGCTCTTCGAGTGGTCCCCGCGGAAACAGTTCCGTGCCTCGCACAGAACAAAACCGAACGGTCGAGTCCGGGAGAGGGCATATTTGGAACGATATCCGTCTGACACAGGATCCCGCCTGACACGCCCGTCAGGTCAAAGCCGCACACATCCCAGCACGCCTAAGGGTACCTTTTCGCCTACTGTTCCGCTGACAACTTGGAAAAGACGGCTGACTTTGTGTATTCCCCATACTTTCATGTAAATATACCCACATAGAGTCTTGTAGCCATGCTACTACAGTAATTGTATCCCCTATTTATGGCTGGTGTAATTAAGACTCATGGACGTAGAGAAAAACCCTAATCCGAAACCCTAGCTATAAAGACCCCTTCATTTTACAAGGAGAGGGACGAAAAAATCACATAGCAAAAACTCCACTAAAATCTCTCTAGCTTCATCTTCTTCAAGAGAACCCGAGAGAAACACTGTGAGTGTGTGAAGTTCTTGTGCACCAGCCATCTTACTGTAACCTTTTCCAAGTATAATAACATCGACTCGTGGACTAGGGCTTGTTAACGCCTGAACCACGTAAAAACACTGTTTGTTTAGTTACATTTCAGCATTTCTACAGTTCTTATCTTTTTATTATTCTGTTAGTTATTCGTTTCCGAAAAACTCGTTTCAGCAATAAACTGCCTCCTAAACGCGGACTGTAGCTCCTTCCAACTGTGGAATGCTCGGGAATGAATGACCTCCCGGAAGATCCTGTCCCGGAACTTCCCACCTGGAAGGTCTATGTAGACGGAGCCTCAAATGAAAAAGGAACTGGAGCGGGGGTCATCCTAATATCTCCCCAAGGGCATCAGCTCCAGAGCGCCATCCGTTTCGCGTTCCCAGCATCCAACAACGAGGCAGAACACGAAGCCATGTTAGCTGGGTTACGACTGGCCAGAGAAGTCAGAGCCCAAAAAATCGAAGTATACAGCGACTCCCTACTTGTTGTAAACCAGATATCCGGGGAATACCAGACGAAAGGCAAAAGGATGGCTGCCTACGTGTCTCTCTCCCGCGACCTACTGCAGCATTTCAAAGGCTACCAAATCCGCCAGGTCCCCCGGGACCAGAAATCACTCGCGGACACACTGGCCAAGCTTGCAACGGACCCGGAGATTGAACAGTATGGCTTAGTCCCCATCGGGCACTTAGAAGCCCCCAGTACTGAGACACGAAGGATAAACGCCATCATCGACCATTCCCACTCCTGGATAGGACCCATCCTCAGAGTTCTCACCACCGGAGAGCTCCCCACTGATAAAGCTGACGCAAGGAAGCTCCCATATCAAGCTCCCCGATTCGTGGTTATGGATGGAAAGCTTTACCGCAGGGGGTTGTCCATACCCATCCTTAGGTGTGTTGCCGGAACCGAAGTCAGCACCATCATCCATGAGATTCACGGAGGCTTCTGTGGCGATCATACCTCCGGGCTGAGCCTCTCCAAAAAGATCCTTCGACAAGGATACTTCTGGGCCACCATGAAGAAGGATTGTGTGGATTATGTCAGGAAATGTGAGCAGTGCCAGAGGTACGCCAAGGTTCCGCGAGCGCCGCCTACAGAAATTACCCTAATGACCAGTCCCTGGCCGTTCGCCGTTTGGGGCATTGACCTAGTAGGTTCCCTCCCAACTGGAAAGGGTGGAGTGAAGTACGCCATAGTCGCGGTAGATTACTTCACCAAATGGGCTGAAGCTGAACCTATGAACACGGTCACATCTAAAAAAGCACTGGATTTTGTCATCAGGAATATAGTGTGTCGTTTTGGGCTTCCACGGAAAATTGTGTCCGACAACGGAAAGCAGTTTGACAGTGAACACTTCACGAACTTCTGTGCTTCGCATGGAATTATCAAAAGCTTTTCCGCAGTCGCCAGACCCCAGGCTAATGGGCAAGTGGAAGCTGTAAACAAAATATTAAAGACCACGTTGAAGAAAAAACTCCAAGCCTGCAAGGCTCACTGGCCGGAAGAACTTCCGCGAGTACTTTGGGCCTATCGCGCAACAGAGAGAACTTCGACGGGGCACACGCCTTATTCCATGACCTTCGGTTGCGAGGCCGTCATCCCAGTAGAAGCTATGATCCCCTCTCACAGGCAAGATACCTACGATCCTACCCGGAACCATGCCCTTCTCCAGGAGTCCTTGGACATGATCGAAGAGCTCCGGGAGTAGTCGCAGGTCCAACTAAAAATGTACCAAGGCAAGATAGCCCGACACTTTAACACGAGAGTCCAGAGCCGTACATTCGAAGTTGGGGATCTTGTCCTACGGAGAGTATTTCCTGCTACGCAGGATCCGGGAGTAGGAGTCCTCGGGCCCAACTGGGAAGGCCCCTACGAAGTCCAAGAAAAAGTGGGCCATGGGACGTATCACTTAAAGAGACTCGACGGATCTAAAGTCCTGCGCGCCTGGAACGCGGAGCACCTCCGCCGTTACTACCAATAGGCCCCGGACCATCCAGTCGGAAGTCCTCGGTGAAATTAGCAAAAGTGAAAAATGTGGAAATAATCCTCCCTGTTGTAAAACTCACGCCTAGCAGGCTAATTTAATGAAACACGGAGAGATTCACTCCGCTTTTACTGCACTTTTTATCCCTGTGTTCAAAGCTGCGTTTTAACAAGTGACCACGCGGTCTGGAGACGTCCGGACCCCACGCTCACTTGGGGGGTATACATGGCTAAGGCATAGCCATACGCCCCTTGAACAAAACGTACACAGAACACCACTTATGTGCTAGCATTGTGTTTGAAATTTTTAAATTGCTTGAAATGTTTAAATTGTTAAGCTTAGGTTTATTTGTTGCCATGAACATGCTTGCATTACGTGTCATATGTGCATTATGTGCTTATGTGAAAATTTCCATGGAAATTCCTGCCATTATGTATCATGAAAATTATCTCCTGTGTAGCCCAGCGATGGACGGGACTGGGGGTTGAGGCAAGTTCATAGAGCTACGCCAAAACAACCCCAACTCCCTGACAAGTCCTTTGCAGAATTCTCCGCGATCGCTGTAGAGCTTTGCTTCGCAAGCTCCAGCTCCGGGTCTCGGAAGACGAAAGATGGCAAGATCCGCGAGCGCTGTAGAGCTTCGCTTCGCATGCTCCAGCTCCGGGTCTCGGAAGGCGAAAGATGGCAAGATCCGCGAGCACTGTAGAGCTATGCTTCGCAAGCTCCAGCTCCGGGTCCCGCAAGGCAAAAGATGGCAAGACCCGTGATCGCTGTAAAGCTCTGCATCGCAAGCTCCAGCTCCGGGTCCCGCGAGGCAAAAGATGGCAAGATCCGCGACCGTTGTAAGCCTTGCTTCGCAGGCTCCAACTCCGGATCTCACAAAATAATGCATGGCAAGCTCCATGGCCATTGCAAGTTTCAGCTCCAGAAGCAGACATGCTCAATCCCCCACTCACAGCCAGCCTTGCTTCGCAAAGCCCCTGCTCCAGGATCACACCTGGTGGGCGTGGCGATTTCCCCGACAGCAATGAGCCTTGCCTCGCAGGGCTCCATGCCAGGTCCCTGAAGTCAGCCACCATGAGGTTCGCAACAACAGTTAGTTTTGCTTCGCAAAGATCTAACCTTGAGTCTAGCGACGCTCTCCGAAAGAACTCCCGTTCCAAACAATGGAACGACTCACCTTAGCAATCCCAGCGAACAGTATAACTACAAGTCCCGGGATTGGCTATTTGCCTCAGGAAAGCTAAAATACGGTGAAAGGAGCCTGGCCGTTGGAACCAGGAAACCTTCGTAACCTAGAAACTACGTGGGAAAAGACATCATCCGTCAAAGCTTCAAGTGGGAAGTGCATAGGTTTTGGCCGTTGGAACCAAAACCCCATACGCCCCTACAACAGTTTCTACCGTATAAATGTCTATCCTAAGCGCAAAGATAAATAAAGAACTCGGCAGAAAAGAAAGGAGAATGCTATGATTATGGCAAAAATGTCCGCAATGAAAAACTCAAAATAAAAAATAATTAAAGATAAAACCCCTTCAAGCATTGGGGGTAACTACAGCTTCCACGACCGCAGCTTCGGGGGCATCGGTTTCAACTGAGGCAGGCGGAGTTGGCTCATTGGAAGGCGGAACTTTGTCATGAGAAGGTTCAGAGGTCCCCGCCTCTCCAGGATCTACCACCTCAGGAGCTCTAGCACGTTCGTCAATGTTGTAAGTTTGGACGTACGCCTCTGGGCCCTGATCCCACACGAGTAGCTTCTCCCTCATGGCTTCGGCATCATCTCCCAGATAGCCTAATACCTCCGGGTTCACTTTCCAGAGTTGATGCATGAGGACCACATGCGATATATTAATCGTCCTGTTCAGTATCACCTCAGCATCCTCCTTCTCCTTCAAGCGCTCCGCCTCGGAGGTTGCTGGCTGTGCCTCCGCGACAGTTAGTTGAGCCCTCAATTTTTCCAATTCGGCCTTGGAGGCATCACGCTCCCCCTTAAGAGAATCAATCTCCTTGCGCTGTTCCCTATTTTGGCTCAGCACGGATTGCTTCTCGGTCACATGCCCCCTGGCAGTGAATTGTAAGGCCCCGATCTCTTTATCCTTCTCGGCGAGCCCCAACTGCAGCATAGACACGAGATCCCTGCTCCTCTGATGGAGTTGCTCCTCCCCGTGCAGCTTACTCTGAAGAGTGGAATATTCCCCTTGCTGCTTAAGGAGGAGATCATTTTTTGATTGCAAGCGAGCTTCCAGGGTATCCTTCTCCACCTTAGCTTGGGACAGCTCTTCCCGGAGCTTAGAGTTTTCGGCCTTCATCCCATCCGACCGCTGTCTAAACTCATTCTCTGCCTAGGCCCGGTACTCTTGATATTTGGCAAGATATTTCTTGTCCGCCTCATCCTCAGTCGTGCGCTGGGCCTGATCAATCTTCTCTGAGGCCTCCAAGGCCTGTTGGGTCAGTTTCTGCTTCTCCGCCTCCAAGGCCTGGCGAGCCAGCTGGCTCTCCTCCAGTTGAACCAGAACTGCACCAACCTCTCGGAACGAGCGTTCCGCGATCATAGAGGCCTGCAAGGAAAGACAACAGAATGAGCTAAAGCCGGACAAAAAGACAGATGATCCCAAAAAATAACAACTGACGGCTTACCCCGGATAGTTGCTGCTTCACAGCGTGTGTCAGTAATAGCGGATCCTTATTGCTACTGATGGCCCATTTCTCAGAATTGAGCTCGCATAAGCTCAAGGCCATGTCCTCCATCATCTCAGCTCCGAACGGCGCCAATGCACGTCCGAGCCTAGGCACCAGCCTCTTCTCCAAGGCTGGACCATCCAAAACCGCTCCGGCCGGGTGAAGGGATCTCACCCCCTCGGCCAGCTCAGCTCTCTTCACGGCAGACAAGTTATCTGCCCTTCCCTGAGTAACAGCCTTCTCCGCCTCTAACCGCCTCTTCAAAAAACTATCGGCCCGTCTTACACCCTCCAGGAGAGCAGCGAGGAAACTGGTTGGCTTCCGCGGAAAGTGGAACTTCAGGCCAGGCAGGGGAAGATTGGTTGTCTGAGAAGAAGGAGACCCCGGAAGGGTGGACCCCCTTTGGGCTGGAGGAGGAGGCAGACGGGGTATTAAGGCCCCGGTCTGTTGCTTTTGCTGCTGCGGCAGCAGAAGTAATTGCCCTTGTTGCTGCTGCTGGTTTGGATGTTGTTGTTGCTGCTGCTGCGGCGTTGGTGATTGTCTCTCTTGTTCTTGTTGCTACTGTTGTTGTAGTTGTGGTTGCTGTCGTTGCTGTTGTTGTTGCCTTCGACCGGGAGAAGAGTGTCTAAGGCGTTTGTTCTTAGCGCCCTCAGCATCTTCTCCGGGACGCTTGCTCACCCCAGTTGTCCTCACAGGGAACACAAGCCCTTCCCCATCGCTGCTGCTACTCGAGACCATCATAGTCTCGGAAGGCCCGTCAGCAGGGGACTTCTCTACCCTCGGAGACGCTTGCGCCTCGCCACTTGTCTTCTTGGGGGAGGCAGCTTTACCTCCCCTACCAGCCTTGGTCTTCCGTCCTTTCCCTGTGGACGGGTCTTGGCTGGTGGCAGCCTTCTTAATGAGTAAAGTAACCCTCCCCAACATCTTGGCTTCTGGATACTCTGCAAGAAACGTACAAAGCAAGGTTAACGAACCAACAAGCAATGAGAAAGAAGATAAGCGGAAGACAAGACAATCAACAACATAAAAGCACAAGCAAGCCCGCCAGCAGGGAACAAGAAACAAGAAAAAGAAAAGTTTGAAAGGGACGACCATGCACGAGAAACGTGGATGGCCTTCCCCGAGCAAAACAAAACATCGCTTCCTGCTCCAGGAAGCTCCCGTACTCCTTGAAGTCCGGGAATGACATGCTGAGAGAAGAAGGGTCAACCATGATGACACCTTCTGGTAGACTACCGTCACTCAGACACCAGAGGAGCTCATCTACCCTATCGCAATACCTGTCGAAAGGTATCCTACGCGGATCTAGCCTAAGGAAACGGGGATCAAACCCCATCTGAGAGGTCCGGAAAACCTCAGACAGGCTGGGGGTGTGGATCAATCGAAAACTAGTCTTACCTCTCCCGGAGGTACTAGCCCCCGGAGCCCCTTCGTTAGGGTAAGCCGCGGCGTGGCGAGCCTCGATCTCCTCTTCCTCCGGCTGGGGGTCGGGGAACCTCTCCGCCCAACTAGGAGATAGAGTATTTTCGTCCCGAGCTGCTTGGGTGATCACCTTAGACAGCTCCAGGGCAATCTGCTCCCGGATGTCAGCTGACACCTGAGTTTGCCCCCTGCCACTCACTGGCTCGATGTTTTGGAAGGAGGCAAGTAACCCATACTCCCTCAACGATTCGGAGGTCACAAGTCCCTCCACTTTCAACTCTTCCTCAGAAAGCCCTTCGTAGAACTTGGACCTCCTTATCATCTCCGCGCAGCGAGGTGTCCGCGGAACGACTTCTGCAAAAATCAAATACAAGCGTTAGAGATCCTCCCAAAAGGCAAATCAAACGCAAAGAAATAAAGTTGAAAAGGAGAGGAAGGAGCGCTTACCAGGGATTTTGAAGTCCAAAGATAGGGCTGGCACCCTCTTCAGCGGGAAACCAGTCGTCAGGAACCAGTATTCCCGGAGGTCTGGAACCCTCGCGGTATGACAAGTGGGGCACATCACGTCCGGGTGCCTTTCTAGCCTGTAAAACCCCACCTTGTCTGAATGACCCCTCATAGGCTGAGACTTCAACCCGTAAAAGTACAGCACCTCCTCCGGGGTAGGAGCTTCTAGTCTCCGGGACTTGCAAAAGATGAACCACCCCGCTAGGAGCTTGTAGCTGGGAGGAATCAACTGGAAGGGGGAAATCCCCGCCTTCACACAGAAATTGGCGAAGTAACTCCTTAGGGGCAAGTGCGCCCCACACACTATGTGTGCCCAGCTCCAGGCACCAAAGCCCTCGTGACTCTGGCTAGCTGACTCGCCCAGCACCGACAGACGGTGCCACATCAGACCTGGGATGTTCTTCAGGCCTGCCTCAGAGGAATACAGCTCCAGCATGCCATAATTCCTGAAAAGGTTCGGCTTTTGGTCCATCTCCCAGATGGAACTATTGGAGGCCGGTGGGCTAGCCGCGACCACTTTCGCCTTTCCTTTCCCCTTCCCACCAGCGACAGGAGAGCCCTTCTCTTGGGCAGAATTAGCCTCCCCCACAGCAAGGAGTTGTTCCTTTGAGATGTTCGTCACTGGACAAAAGAAAGAAAGAAGAAAACACTCTAAGCAGTCAACACCCTTGTCATACCCTAGTGGTATCAAAGGCGTCGGGGAGACCCTCCCCGAAAACTGCTTGGAGAGGCTCCCACCGAGCTTACCGAGGGATTGGCACCATGCCACCCGAAGGGCAGCAAGGAACCAGACTCAGACTCCGAGCCTAAGCCCACCAAAAGAAGTGCTTTTCCAGAGAAAGACACCCTAAAGGCGTTCATGCTTATTCCCTAAAACAGCAAAACAAGGGACGAATTTCCAAACGCAAGTCGCCAAAGCATGCAGAAAAGGCTACTTATCGACTCACATCAATCACATGCCTACCAAAGCCCTATTCACGCATGCACATAAGCGATAATGGTAGAAACCTCTACTCTAACAACTACCAACAACCTAAGGTCTGGGAGGAAAGAGCAAAGTAGAAATACTTACTGATATTCGGGTAGTTGGAGGTTGAAGGAGTAACTGGATCACTGCCCAGCACGATCGCGAGAAGTAAAAGCTGCAAAGAGGAACGACGATTCAAACCAGGAACTTCGGCGAATAAACCCACTGCCAAATCAAAAGAAAAAGTTTCCAGATCCTTACCAAAAGAAGTGGCAAGTTCGGAGGAACGGAAGCTGGGAAGCCTGAGAGTTCGAAGGTTTGGAAATCTGAAAATCCGAAAGATAGAGAATTTGAAAGCGTAAAAAGGAAGAAAGGTCCTTTCCCTCGTTTTTATAGCAGGGAAGAAGTCGTTTCGAATTCCTCAAATGGACGGTCCCGATCTTCCCATTCCGTGTGCATCGGATCCAACGGCTGGAGATGATGCGACGATCCTATTTATGACTCCTCGGATGGGAATAAAGTATTTATTTCCCATCATTACACCACCTCGGGCCTGAAGTACCATTAAAAACCGTCAAATCATTACTCAGATGACTGACGCACGCATACTCAACCAGTCGCCTCATGCACACGTCTTGGTCGCAGAACCATTCCCAGAATGACACGTGGTCCTTGCCGCACTTGAGTACTTGAGTTCAAACAGAAGAAATTCCCTTTCTTTTTCATACTAACACTCAGGCGGGAAAAAGGAACTCTTCCGGGAACACAGAAGGTGGCCCCTCGCCTAATCTAAGAGACCGAAATACCCGGAGGACTGTACAAGCTCCCGGATCTCTCGAAGCTCCGTGACCTTGGGGGGTAAATGTTATCCAGATTTCCGGATAGCGTTTAGATTGATGTCCTCGGGGAAGCAGAATTATCGATGTCTTTCACGGTAGGTGACCAGAGTTCGCGGATGGACAGAAAGGCTTCGCCTCTCCTGTTTAGTATCCGGATTACTCTTCCAAGCAAGCACAACACGGAAACTCGTCGACTCTCCCGGACTCCCGAAGGATACCCCTCGGGGAGGCCCCTTCCAGGAGAGGCTCTTCGAGTGGTCCCCGCGGAAACAGTTCCGTGCCTCGCACAGAACAAAACCGAACGGTCGAGTCTAGGAGAGGGCATATTTGGAACGATATCCGTCTGACACAGGATCCCGCCTGACACGCCCGTCAGGTCAAAGCCGCACACATCCCAGCACGCCTAAGGGTACCTTTTCGCCTACTGTTCCGCTGACAACTTGAAAAAGACGGCTGACTTTGTGTATTCCCCATACTTTCATGTAAATATACCCACATAGAGTCTTGTAGCCATGCTACTACAGTAATTGTATCCCCTATTTATGGCTGGTGTAATTAAGACTCATGGACGTAGAGAAAAACCCTAATCCGAAACCCTAGCTATAAAGACCCCTTCATTTTACAAGGAGAGGGACGAAAAAATCACATAGCAAAAACTCCACTAAAATCTCTCTAGCTTCATCTTCTTCAAGAGAACCCGAGAGAAACACTGTGAGTGTGTGAAGTTCTTGTGCACCAGCCATCTTACTGTAACCTTTTCCAAGTATAATAACATCGACTCGTGGACTAGGGCTTGTTAACGCCTGAACCACGTAAAAACACTGTTTATTTAGTTACATTTCAGCATTTCTACAGTTCTTATCTTTTTATTATTCTGTTAGTTATTCGTTTCCGAAAAACTCGGTAAACAGCAATGCTTGGGAAGTTCGGGACATGGGTAAGAAATCTGCTGTTCCCACAGAGCTTGTGTGCAGGGTAGGGCCCTATATGATTGTGTTGCAGGGCGTAGCCCTTTGATTGAGTTTATTCATGTTTGGTATTTTCTTTATTATGCTATGTATGCATATGTGTGAATGTTCGGCAAGAGCCGGAAACGACTTAGGCCGAGGTCGGCAAGGCCAGGAACAGCAAGGGGCCGAGAATGGTGTTAAGCACGTGGAGTCCAAGGCTGAGTGCGGTAAGGGGCCGGGAGCAGCGTTTAGCACGTGGAGTGCGAGTTGTCAGGGCGAGACCCTAAGGGATACCTGGGATATCCTTACGGTGTGGACCACGAACCCAGGGCATGGTATAGCGCCTTGGACGGCATGGCCGTATGTGTATAGCCTATTGATGACCTGTTTATATGCTAAGTGTTTGATATGCATATGTTATCTGCTTGTGAGGGTTTTCTTGCTGGGCTCCAGCTCACGGGTGCTATGTGGTGCAGGTAAGGGCAAGGGAAAAGTTGACCAAACATGAGTACGGAGTGCGTGAAGCGGCGCGTACATGTTTGGCCTGCCTGCCTACCACGACCAGGGGTATTTTGGGAGATGATTGTACTGAACCTAGATTTAGTCGTTTAGTCGACTCTGTTTATATTTTTGAGTTGTAAATATTTCTAAACAGTATTTTGGGATCCCAAATGTGTAACGTTTTATGATTTTCAGTAAATAAAATTATTTTCAAAGTTTATTACTCTGATTATGGTTTATTCACACTTTTGCCTTAAAACCTCGATTAGCGAGTTAAATACACGTTTTAAACTCACTGAACAGCCTGACCCCTCCTATGGAGGCACCACCTTGCGAACCTCCTGTCTCGCAGGATTTTCCCTCCAGATCTTATTCTCCGCTTCTGTAACGACCCAAAACTTACTAATAAGGCTTAAGGGCCTTGATTTGTGTGCCAGGAAGGCATAATTGGTTTATATGCGATTTAAATTATTTAATGCATGATTATGTGATAAGCATGCATATATGATTATATGGATATAAGAGATGCATGATTATGAGTATTAGTATCCACGTAGGCCCTGTTTAGATTATAAGGACATATTTGTAATTTTGGCTCGTTGAGGGCATAAATGTAATTATTTGCGATAAATTATTAAGGCCATATTATTATGTGAATATATTTGCAGCTTGTGACTCAAGGCGATTCGAGTGAGCGGTTTAGCGAAATAGTCACAACGGGGGTTTATACCCGACTCGGGGGAGCCTGGGGTTATTTATGGGAATTTGGGAAATGTATTTGAGACTATTGGACATTGAGGAAAATAATTGGTGATTAGTTAGGTAACAGGATTTAAGCAATAATTATTAGGGACACAGGAGGAATTAGCATGAATTGGGAACAAATGACCAAAATGCCCTTAAAATGTTTAAAGACTTAGGTTTTAATGGGAGGGCAAAATGGTCATTTGATGGTTAAAAAGAGGAAAAGGGAATTTCTGCCTTTTTAGACTTAGTGGGATTTGTAGAATATGTTAGAAGCTAGAGGAAAGAAATGGAAGAAAGAATGAAGAAAAACAGAGAGGCTCTTTTTTCTCTCCCTATCGATCACTTTCTCTCTCATTCTCCTTGAGAATTTTTGAAGTTGTAACTCAGAGGAAGCTTAGGCTAGAGGTTGGGGCTTGGGTTCTTCGTGAAGCTAGAAGATTTAGTAGGAATTAGCTACCCAATTAAGGTAAAGTTTAAATGTTTTGATGAGTTTTTTGAGTTTTGTTGGAGTTGATTTATGAACTTGAACTTTGGATGGAAATTAAGGGATTTGAGCTTTGGGAACTGAGGAACTAAAGGCTGGAAGGGCATAGAAGGGATCCTAGGGTTGAATTCTCCATTAAAGGTAACAATTCTGAACTTGATCATTTGCGTTTCTGGGTTGTTTCTGGCTTTTCTGATGAGTTTTTGCACTTCAAACTCAATTATTGTTTTTCTGTGTTTAATGATGCATGTCGCCAAGTTTGATATTGTTGGGCCATGTGGGAAGAGATGTAGTGGATGGTAGGCTTAATTTGAAGTGTGGTTGAGGTTTGGAGGGGATTTATGGAGTTTTGGCTTGGGGAAATTTAACGGAAAAACTCAGGGGATTTCTAGTGTTGTCTGTAGCACTAGTAGTAAAGCACTACAACGCTATGCCTGGGTTTTCTGGGGGATTTTGTTTCTATTTGTAGCGCTGTAGGGCTAATCTTGTGGCGCTATAGCGCTACCCTGCCTTCAGAAATGGATTTTTGGGTATTTTCTTAGGGTTTTCACTCGGGGGCTCGGGTTTGATTCTACCACCCCTTTTGGTGGAATTGGGGCTTCCCGAGGGCTCGGACGGGTTCGTGCTCGAGGATTGTTTCTATTAACTAGATCGCTCAGAATAAATGGTAAGAAACTGCACCCGGTTATGTGATTATGTTGGGACTAAGAGTTCCCTATATTTGTATGTGATGTCATAAGATGGTATCATGCCATGGGGACATGTGATAAATGGCCTAAGAGTCCAGAAATATATATTTGCGCACAGGACGCGGCTCGGCCACTGGAAGCTGAGGTTAAGTACATAATCACTCAGCTCGGCCTAAGCGAGCTGGAGTCAGTGGGATAATCTTAGGGTGCGGCCTAAGGGCGTTGACCTTGGATATGGTGTGATATGTTTATC
The DNA here is from genome assembly GCF_963169125.1 of Humulus lupulus. Classification (NCBI taxonomy): domain Eukaryota; kingdom Viridiplantae; phylum Streptophyta; class Magnoliopsida; order Rosales; family Cannabaceae; genus Humulus; species Humulus lupulus. The sequence goes on from NC_084801.1 coordinate 78,654,865, forward strand.
TTTGTTTAACTGATGATTGTGACAAGTTTGTTATCTTAATGACTGATTATTGGCTTGTAGATTGATATCCTTGATTATGTGGGCAATATGACCTATTGTGTCAAATATCTGACTGTTGATTATCATTTATGCTCTGTATTATGAATTTCTTGTTGGGCCTTGGCTCACGGGTGCTACGTGGTGCAGGTAAAGGCAAGGGCAAGGTGGACCAGTCCTAAGTTGGAGAGCTTTGGGGTTGAATGTACATAGTCAGCTGATCGGCTGCCACGACCGAGGGATGGTACAGGGACAGGAGAACCTAAAATGTCTATTTTGCCCTTAGAGTGGCTAGTAGTTGTATATATCCTGGAATTTTGTAAACTGTCATTAACTCTATATCTTTTGGGATCCCATGCATGAAATGTTATTTAAATTAAATGTATCTTTTATGAGTAAAATATTTTAACCCTAGTTCAATTATAGTTTTAGTAACACGTTTCTAACTAAATGACTTGATTAGCAAGGCTTGCACCTTTATAAACATACACTGTAACGGTCTTGGCTACCCAGGGTGTTACATCTTCCTCAGTAGTAAGAGCCTTCTCAACAGCCTGGGCGTAAGTCGTCCCCCCAGGTACTGTTGTAATTCTCACTGCTCGGGCTATCATAGCATAAAGCCCTCTGATAAATCTTTCCTGCCTAGCTGCATCAATAGGTACAAGGTCTAGTGCGAATTTCGCAAGTCTATCGAACTTCAGGGCATATTCTGTAACTGTCATATTGCCCTGAACTAACCCCACAAATTCATTCACCTTCGTTATCCTAACGACAACATTATAGTACTTCTGACTGAAAAAATCCCTAAATCCATCACAACCCAGAGTAGTAACATATTTAGTCTGTGATGCCACTTCCCACCAAATGAGGGCATATTCTCTCAGCATGTATGTGGTACAGGACACCCTATCATGACCTTCTACCCTCATGAAGTCCAGGATAGCGGTAATCATACTCATCCACTATTTGGCCTTTAGTGGATCTGTTGCCCCTCAAAAGTTGGAGGATGGTGCCTCCGGAACTGCTCATGCAACGGATCCCACTTATTCCCAACTTCCAATGGCTGAACAACTGGTCCCACTGCAGGTGGCACAATAGATGCAGTACTCCCTAACGAAGCCTGCTATCTGAGAAGAGAGATTTCCTCTTCCTTGCTCTGAAGCCGAGCTTGCATTCTGCCATAATCTGTTGCCAGTTCTCAGGGACTGGCAGAGGAATCTGGCTCTGATCTTCATCCCTACCCTCGGACCCAGTGCTGGCTAGTCGTATAGATCGCCTATGATGAATAGCTATCCAAGTTAATTTGCAATCAATGACTCGACAGTCAGACTATGATGACAGGGTAACAATCTTTCCACGAATCACCATTGGAACACAACCAATCACAAGTAATCAAGGTATAACAGTTTATTCAAATATTCATCCACATGCAACAATGATGCTAATAAGCATGGCTCAATATCATCATACAGCAGTAAAGGGCTTGGCCCTATCAATATCTCATGCTCCATATTAATCAAACAGATAACAACATTCATATTTCTTTCCAAACACTTCAGCATATAAAGATAAATACACAATTACCAAACCCTGAGTCGAGCATGTCTTTTGCGGTGAATGTACATGTCTAGCTAGTCTTCAGGAACCCTTACACCTAGACGGCTCTGATACCAAGTTGTAATGCCCTGGATAACCAAGACTGTTACACTATATGTTTATAATAGTGCAAGACTTGCTAAACAAGTCATTTAGTTCAAAATATGACACTAAAATCATAATTGAACTAGGGTTAAAAGATTTTGATCATAAAAGATAAATTTCATTTAAATAAACATTTGATAATAGGATCCCAAAATCAGGGTTAAAGAACAGTTTACAAAATTTCAAAGGCTACGTACAACCACAAGGCACTCTAATGGAAAAATAGGCATTTTAGGTTTTTCCTCTCCCTGTACAATCCCTCTGCACTTCCTCCCATATAACATATCGTACAGAGCCACTCAGATAGTCACCTAATAACTATTATTATACGAAAACTTAGTCAAAGGGAGATACTTACTCCAAGATCCCCCAAAATCTAATACACACGCTCGTAGCATATCCTCCAGTATCTGAATCATCCACTCAGACTATCCATTCGTCTAAGGATGATAAGTGGTACTAAACCGCAACTGTGTGCCCGTAGCCTTCTACAGTCTCACCCAAAACTTGGAAGTGAAGATGGGGTCCCTGTCGGATACTATCAACCTCGGTGCCCCATGAAGTCGTACAATTTCCTTCACATCCAACTCAGCATACTGCTCCACAGTATAAGTTGTCCTAACAGGCAAAAAGTGGGCGGACTTGGTATACCTATCCACAATTACACAGATGGAAACATGTTGTCCCACCTTCTTTGGAAATCCAACCACGAAGTCCATGGTGATATCCTTCAATTTTCACTCCGGAATACCTAGAGGTTGCAACAACCTTGCTGGCCTCTGATTTTCAGCCTTTACCTGCTGACAAGTCAAACACTTGGCCACATAATCTACCACATCCTTCTTCATCCCCGGCCACCAATACAGAGTTCTCAAATCTTGGTACATCTTCATCGTACCCGAATGTAAAGAGTAGGGAGTGGTATGAGACTCATCCATAATCTCTCGCCCGATACCAGAATTCATCGGAACGCAATTCTGACCCTCGTAATTCAGCAGTCCCATCTCCAAAATAGAATAGTCTCTAGCCACTCCGGCTAAAACACTCCCTTTGTGCTCTCTCAACTGGGGATCCTCCTCATGCACCTCCTTGATCCTCTCAAGGAGCGTAGACTAAAGAGTGATGTTGGGTAATCAACCAACCACCAACTCAATACCCGCTCTAGTCATCTCCTCACCTAACTTATCTGATATCTGCCTAGAACTGAATAATTGTCCTGGGCCTTTCCGACTCAGCGCGTCAGCCACTACATTGGCTTTCCGAGGATGATACAGAACATCACAATCGTAATCCTTTACCAATTCCAGCCAATATCTCTGGTGCATATTAAGATCCTTCTGAGTAAATAAGTACTTCAAACTCTTATGATCAATGTATATTTCACATTTCCCACCATAAAGATAATGTCTTCGAATCTTAAGTGCAAATACCACTGTCGCTCGTTATAGATCATGTGTAGGATATCTCTGGTCATATTTCTTCAGTTGTCTCCATGCGTAGGCTATCACCTTTCCTGCTTGCATTAGAACACTTCCCAAACTCTGTCTGGAAGCATTACAATAAACTACAAACTTCTCATTGTTTGAGGGCAAACTCAATACTGGAGTGGTGATCAGTCGTCGCTTCAATTCCTTGAAACTGTTGTCACACCTGTTTGTCCACACATACATAGTCTTCTTTCGCGCCAATTCAGTCAATGGTGTGGCTATCTTGGAGAACCCCTCGACGAACCACCGGTAGTACCCTACCAATCCCAAGAAGCACCTAACTTCTGTTACACTGCTCGGCCTAGGCCAGTATCTCACTGCTTTAATCTTGCTTGGGTCAACCAGACCCCCTCCTTATTGCCAATATGACCTAGAAATGTTACTTGCGGTAGCAAAAACTCACACTTGCTAAACTTATTATATAACCTATGCTCCCTCAACCGCTGTAATACCAAGCGCAGATGCTGCTCGTGCTCTGTCTCTGGCTGGGAGTACACCAGTATGTCGTCAATGAATACAATCACAAACTTGTCAAAATAAGCCTTGAAGACCCTATTAATTAAATTCATAAAGGTTGCTAGGGCGTTGGTTGATCCAAAGGACATAACTAGGAATTCATAGTGTCCATACCTTGTACAGAAAGCAGTCTTTGGTATGTCCTCCTCTTTAATCCTTAACTAGTGGTAACCTGGCCGAAGATCAATCTTAGAAAACACTTTCTTCCCCTGTAGCTGGTCAAACAAGTTGTCGATCCTAGGTAGTGGGTACTTGTTCTTAATGGTCAACTTGTTCAACTCCCTATAGTCAATACACATCCTTAAGGATACATCCTTCTTCTTGACGAACAATATGGTAGCACCTCATGGTGAAAAACTTGGCCTGATGAATCCTAACTCTAGTAACTCTTGCAACTGAATCTTCAGTTCCTTCAACTATTCCGAAGCCATTCTATAACGTGTCCTAGATATTGGCTCCAACCATGGCGCAAATTCTATGACGAACTCAATCTCCTGGTGTGGTGGCAGCCTTAACAAGTCTGCGGGGAACAAATCTGGAAAGTCACATACCAGTCTGGTCTCATTTGGTCCAACCAACACAACTCTAGAGTTATTTACAATGTTCGCTAGGAATCCTACGCAACCCTCCTGCATTAGGTCTCTAGCCTTCAGTGCTAAGATCATAGGTACTCACGGTCCACTCATTGTCCCCATGAATACAAATGGTACCTCCCTTTCCGGGTCAAAGGTCACCATCCTGCGCATGCAGTCAATCGTCGCCCAATCTTTCGATAACCAATCCATCCCTAGGACCATATTTAAGTCATCCATTGCTAGCTCAATCAGATCCACAGATAACTCCCTACTGTCTATCTCTACTAGAAATTCTCTAACTCATCTCCTAGAGACTACCAGTTCCCCAGTCAGCAACAAAGTCTGAAATCCCCTAGCATATTAATCACTAGGTCTACACAACTGATCTATCACTCTAGCATAAACAAATGAATGAGTAGCCCCCGAATCAATCAATGCAGTAAAAGAAGAACCAACAACAGAAATCTGACCTGTCACAACCGAGGGGCTAGCCTCAGCCTTAGTCTTGGTGAAGGTAAATATTCTGGCAGGAGCGAGACTGTCACTCTGCTTCGGCTCCTATTTTCTGGCTTGTGGGCAGTCCTGCTTCGGCTCCTCTTTTTTGGCTTGTATACCCAGAATTTCTGGGTTTCCACCTATGTTTTCTCTGAACACAACTCACCAAAACTCACCCTATGTGCTAACCTAAGCCAGAAATGAATCCCAAAATCAACATAATACAACTTAAGCAACACAGTAACCCAAAAGACTCACCCAAACTCCAACTAAAAAACAAAACCCAAATCTTGAGCTTCAAAGCTCAGAAGCACCTCAAGAACACAAGAATTCCACATAATTGAAAAGAGAATTCTTACGTTAGCTGTGTAATTTGTCCCCTAAGCTTCTCCTAACTTAATTCTCAACTTTAAGCCTCCAATTTCCAAGCTAATTCTCATCAAAATTCAAAACTTCCCCCTAATCGCCTTTGGCGCTTTCTTCCAAATTAGAGAGTATCCACTTAATTAAGTAACCCCAAAACTTAGAAAAGACCAAACTACCTTTTGGTCAAACCTAAGTCATTTAATGCCCTCAAGGGCAAAATGGTTTTTTTCCACAATTTCTTACTAATCCTTAAATCACCTCATAATTTCTCAATTAATTCCAATATTCCCAAATGGTCACCAAATAATTCCCATTGTCCTATAAATTCCAACAACGTACTAAATTACCCAAGATACCCTTAGGCTAACCTCGAGTCTGTATTAATCCTTGTTCTGACTAAATTGCTAATTTTCCCACTAGGATCATCTCATGCCGAGTAACCAAAATATATCCACATAATAATGTGGTATCAATCACAAATCACATTTATTTACAAATATACCCTCAACAGGTCAAAATTACGAAAATACCCTTCTAATAAGAAATAGACCCACATGCATGCTTAATACACCTAAATATGTTACATTATTCATATCTTATAACTCACATAATTCATCTATTAATGCATATAATCATAGAAATACACGCAATATCCATTTTTTCCCTCCCTACACACTACTCAAGGCACTGAGTGTGATTAGCAAATTTGGGATGTTACAACCATCGAGCACCATCGAACAATCATTGGACAACCATTAAGAAACGTCTATTTTTTCATGAAAATATTAATTTAGAAGGCCCTATCGAACAGGAAACAAACCACCATTGAGCAAGCATTGAGAAAAATCGATTTTTTCATGAAATCAACAGAAAATTGACCTTGCTCGATGGTGCTCGGTGCCAGCTCGATGAGGCCTTAAAAATAAAGATTTTCATGAAAAAAATCAACTTTTCTCGATGCTTGCTCGATACTGCTCGTTGTTGCTCGATGAGGTTTTAGCAAGAGACGTAATTTCGTACTTGGGTGTCCATTTGGGGTTATTTTTTTTAGAGATCTACACATTTGAGATGCTCATATGCACATTTGTGAAGTTTTAAAATTGAAAACATACCAAAACATGTCTTAAACATGAGTTATGTTTGCATTTTTCTATTTTGTTTGTAAGTTTTACATATCTCAAATATGTATATAAACACTTCAAATGTGTAGATCTTGTAAAAAAACCCAAACTAAAACAAAAATCACCCTAAACGGACACCCGAGTGAAAAATTACGTATTGTGCAAGAATTGCATTGAGCACCATCGAGAAGTATCGAGCAGCCATCGAGAAAAGTCGACTTTTTCATGAAAATCTTGGTTTTGAAGGCCTCATTGAGCTAACAACGAGCACTATCGAGCAAAGCCGATTTTCTGCAGATATCAATGTTTAATAACTGAAAAAAATCGCAAAAAAACCCAAAAATGATGCCCAAACATGTACCAAATGCAATATTTAGTGTATTTAGTGAAAGAAACATCACTACATTTAAGAAAAAATTACTTACCCATATATTTATTCTCCAAGAATTCTCAAATATATGTTGTTTTGGTTATTGGGTGGATTTCTACAAGAAGGCCGAAGTTAGGGAGGCATGGGATTGATGTAGTTGTGGCTGTCGTGGGAGAAGAGATGTGTGATGGTGGCTGCCATCACAGTGAACTGAGAGAGAGAAAGTAGAGAGAAGAGGAAATGAGAGGGGTATTTTGGAGAAGTTGGAAAAGTTTAGCATCATTTTTAATGGGAAATTTGAGTATTAACTCTATTTGAGGAAATGGTTCCATTTGTTCGAAAAATACCATTTTCATTTGTTTCCCAAATTCTCTCTCTTTTCTCTCGGTCTCTCTCTCTCTCTCGCGGTGCCAAAGTAAACCCCCTCAAAAAAAAAAAAAGCTCTAGAATGTAGCCTCTAATACATCATTTCCTCTCTAAAATCCCTAGGCATTGATTGAATTTGAGTCCTCCATAAAGTTGGTGCATTGGAAAATCGTCCAGATAGGAAAATCAGAAGGACGACGTCGAACTGAAAAATAAAAAGAGCCAGAAATTGTAGAAGGTAAGGGCTCAAACAATTTTTTTTGTTTATACTGCATTTTTGGTCTGTGCGAGTGTTTTGGATGATTTTGTGGATTTTGGTAGATCGGGATTGGGAATAGTTATATGGGTTTTTTTTTTTAAAATGTGTATCGTTCACCTCGTATTAATTGATGGGACTTGATAGTCTTCAATGGATTTCACCTTGAAATCCCTAGACATGGCTCGATGAGCCTCGATGGGATGGAACACTATCGTTTACGATTCCAGTATCTCAGTTCTTAGTGACTCTGCTTTGGGGGAAATCATGACTCACTTGTGCAAGCTCATCCCTACTATGCTATACCAGTCTGTGCTTTTTTTTTTTTTTATCATGATAGACTACAGTTGCAGCCAAGTGAGCAACATCCGCCCTTCCAGTGTGTACAACTACTTCTAGACAAAGTACTTTATTCGAAATCAAGATACAAATACTAACACTAGTCGTAATATGGTGCTTCATGTTTATTATGTTTCAATTGATTTATTAACAATGTTTATATGGTCCTGAATGTAGTGGCAATTATCTAGACAACCTAGGAATCACATCCACCTAAGAACAACCCTCTAATCCTCACTAACAAAAAAATTCAAACCAAGCACAACTAACCAGACCAAACCTCATGGAAGCTTTGAGTTCTTACATAATTAAGGAAATTCAATAGCTAGATTCAATTAAAGAACTTACCTCTACACTGAAATCAGTTCCTGAACTGATTCCCTGAGCTTTAAGCTTCCCAATCCTCCAATTCACCAGCCCAAGTCTTCAAAGTTTCATAAAAAATTTAAATACCATGCGAGGGAGAGAGAGCTGTGAGATAGAGAGAGAGAGAATTCTCTTCTGCTTTGTTCCATTGACTTCTCAAGACTATTCTGAGCTATATAATACCCGTGCCAAATGGCCAAACTGCCCCTTAAGTTTATCCTCAATCTTTAAGTAACCCAAGGGCAATTTAGTCATTTTCCAAATCACGTTAAGTCCACGAGTGTTACTATAAATCCCCATTTAATCCCAACATTTCAAAATCATTATTAAATTACTACACGTTACTCAATAAATCCCGAACACATATTACATTCCCAAAATACCCCTAGTCTTCTCCCGAGCCGGGTGTTTGACCTAGTTGTGACTTCCTATCTAAACTGCTCCTGAGGACCGTCTCGGATCGTGCATCACAAATATATCACCACTCACTCATGGTATCAATCACAATATACACAAATATTGCATTTATGCCCTCAACGGGCTAAAATTACAAATATGCCCCTAATAACCAAATGGGGCCCACATGCATATTTAATCCACCCAAACATGCATTTCTAATCATATAATTATCAAATTCTCATATCAACATAATTAAATCAATTATTTCCCTCAAGGCATGCAAATCAAGGCCCTAAGCCTTATTAGCAAATTTAGGATGCTACAACTATCCCCTCCTTAAAGAAATTTCCTCCTCAAAATTACCCAAATAACTCGGGATACCGATCCCGCATATCTATCTCAAGTTCCGCAAGACTTTATCCTTTCGGTCAAGAATCTGAATCGGCTTCTCCTCATATGATAAATCTTGGTCCAGTTCCAAGTTCTCATAACTCAGCACGTGCTTAGAATCAGATACATATTTCCGGACCATGGATACATGAAACACATTGTTAACCCATGATAGAGTTGGAGGAATCACCAATCTATAAGCTACCTATCCAACCCGTTCCAAAATCTCAAAGGGGCCAACAAACCTAGAGCTCAGCTTCCCCCGTACACCAAACCGTTTCACTCCTCTCAAGGAAGAAACTCTGAGAAATACGTGGTCACCGACTTGAAACTCTACGCTCCTGCGCCTCAAGTCTGAGTAACTCATTTGGCGACTCTTGGAGGCGAGCATTTGAGCTCTAATCTTTTCAATTGCCTCATTGGTCCTCTGAACAACCTTAGGACCTAAGTATCTCCCATATAACATTTAATATGGAGCCACTCCAATGGTTGCCTGGTAACTGTTGTTATACGAAAACTCAATCAAAGGGAGATACTTACTCCAAGATCCGCCAAATTCTAGCACACAGGCTCGTAACATAGCCTCCAGTATCTGAATCATCCTCTCATACTATCCGTCCGTCTAAGGATGATAAGCAGTACTAAACTACAACTGCGTGCCCATATCCTTCTGTATGCTCTCCCAAAACTTGGAGGTGAAGGTGGGATCCCTGTCGGATACTATCGACCTCGTAGCCCTATGAAGTCGTACAATTTCCTTCACATATAACTCAGCATACTACTCCACAGTATAAGTCGTCCTCACAGGAAAAAAGTGGGTGGATTTGGTACACCTATCCACCATCACCCACATAGAATCATGTTGTCCGACGGTCTTCGATAGTCCAACCACGAAGTCCATGGTGATATCCTCCCATTTCCACTATGGAATCCATAGAGGGTGCAACAACCTTGCGGACCTCTGATGTTTAGCCTTTACCTGCTGATAAGTTATACATTTGGCCACATAATCTACCACATCCCTCTTCATCCCCGGCCACCAATACAGAGTCCTCAAATCTTGGTACCTCTTCATCGTACCCGGATGTAACGAATAGGGAGTGGTATGTGACATATCCAGTATCTCTTACTGAATACCCGAATCCATCGGAACGCCAATCTGGCCCTTGTACTTCAGTAGTCCCATCTCCAAAATAGAGAAGTCCTTATCCGCTCCGGCGAAGACGCTCTCTTTGTGCCCTCTCAAGGAGTGTAGACTGAAGAGTGATGTTGGCTAACTGACCAACCACTAACTCTATACTTGCTCTAGTCATCTCCTCAGCTAACTTATTGGATACCTGCCTCAGACTAAACAAATGTCCTGGGCCCTTTCGAATGAGTGCATCAGCCACTACATTGGCCTTCCCAGGATGCTATAAAATATCACAATCGTACTCCTTTACCAATTCTAGCCAACGTCTCTGGCGCATATTAAGATCCTTCTGAGTAAAGAAGTACTTCAAACTCTTATGGTCGGTGTATATTTCACACTTCTCATCATATAGATAATGTCTCCAAACCATAAGTGCAAATACCATTGCCGCCTGTTCTAGATCATGTGTAGGATATCTCTACTCGTACTCCTTCAACTGTCTCGATACGTAGGCTATCACCTTTCTGACTTGCATCAATAGACATCCCAAACCCTTTTTGGAAGCATCACAATAAACCACAAACTTCTCATTGTCTAACGCCAGACTCAATACTGGAGCAGTGATCAGTCGCTGCTTCAATTCCTTGAAACTATTCTCACACCTGTCTGTCCACACGTACTTAATCTTCTTTCACGTTAATTCGATCAATGGTGTGGCTATTCTGGAGAACCCCTCGACGAACCGTCGGTAGTACCCTACCAATCCCATAATGCTCCTGAGTTCTGGTACACTGCTCGGCCTAGGCCAATCTCTCTCTGCCTCAACCTTGCTTGGGTCAACTAGAATCCCCTCCTTACTGACAATATGGCCCAGAAATGTTACATGCGGTAGCCAAAACTCACACTTGCTAAACTTAGCATACAGCCTGTGCTCCCTCAACTACTGTAATACCAGGCGTAAATGCTGCTTGTGCTCTCTCTGACTGGGAGTACACCAGTATGTCATCAATAAACACAATCACAAACTTGTCAAAATAATCCTTTAAGATCCTATTAATCAAATCCATAAAGTTGCTAAGGAATTAGTTAATGCAAAGAACATAACCAGGAATTCATAGTGTCCATATCTCATGCGGAAAGTAGTCTTTGGTATGTCATCCTCTTTAATCCTTAACTTGTGGTAGTCTGACCGAAGGTCATTCTTAGAGAACACTATCTTTCCCTATAGTTGGTCAAACAAGTCATCAATCGTAGGTAGTGGGTACTTGTTCTTAATGGTCAACTTGTTCAGCTCTCTATAGTCAATACACATTCTTAACGATCCATCCTTCTTCTTGACGAACAACACTGGAGCAACCCATGGCGAGAAACTCAGTCTGAGAATCCCAAATCTAGTAACTCCTACAACTGAATCTTCAACTCCTTCAACTCAACTGGAGCCATTCTATAAGGTGTCCTAGATACTGGCTCCACCCCTGGTGCCAACTCTATAACAAACTCGATCTCCCGTTGTGGTGGTAACCTTGGCAAGTCTGCGGGAAACAAATCTGGAAACTCACATACCATTCTAGTCTCACTCGGTCAAACCGACACAACTCTAGAGGTATCCACAATGTTCGCTAGGAATCCTATGCAACCCTCATAGGTACTCGCGGTCCACTCACTGTCCCCATGAATACAAATGGTACCTCCCCTTCCGGTTAAAAAGTCACCATCTTGCGCTTGCAGTCAATTGTCGCACCGTACTTCGATAACCAATCCATCCCTAAGATAATATCAAAGTCATTCATCGCTCACTCAAATAGATCAACAAACAACTCTCTACTGTCTATCTCTACTGGCTATGCTCTAACCCATATCCTAGAGACTGCCAATTCTCCAGTCGGCAACGAAGTCTGAAATTCCCTTGCATATAAATCACAAAGTCTACACAGCTGATCTATCACTCTAGCAGACACAAATGAATGAGTTTCCCTTGAATCAATCAATGCAGTAAAAGAAAAACCAGCACTAGAAATCTGACCTATCACGATCGAGGTGCTAGCCTTAGCCTAAGTCTAGGTCAGGGTGAATTCTCTGGCAGGAGCGAGACTGTCGCTCTGCTTCGGCTCCTCTTTCCTAGCTTGTGGGAAGTCCATCTTCAAATGGTTGGTACTCCCACAAATAAAGCAGGCCCTGATCCTCCACTCTCTCTGATGTCATCATCTGCACTGAGGACACAGTGAGAAACTCCTCCAGTCGTCTCCCCTGCCCTGACGGCCACTGAAAGCACCCCGTATCCTCCTATCTGAACTAGGAGGGACGAAAGAGTCTGGGGCTTTTCTCTTCTACTCACTAAGGCCACTACACTGACTAGATCCAGTGAAAGGAGGCACCGTCCTCCGAGCATCGCGCCTAGCAGTGCCCTCTCTCCTTATCTAATCCTCGACCCCCTCATTTGTAAGGGCTTTGTCCATTGCCTGTGTATACGTTGTAGATCCCAGCTCCAAGGTTATCTTAACGTCACCGGTGATCATGACATTGAATCTTTGCATAAACTTATCCCTTCGTGCCATATTAGTAGGCACCAAAGGAATAATTAGTAACTATCTTAAGGTTCTGAGTCATGTTGGTAAACTCATCAACCTTTGCAGTTCGGACAGTGATGCTGTAATACTTCTCATTGAAAAAGTTTCGGAATTCTTCCCAGGTACAAACTGCAACGTTCCTTCTTTGAGTTACCACATCCCGCAAGATGCGAGCATCCTCTCTAAACATGTAGTTGGCGCAAGCTACCCTATCATTCCCTTCCACCCTAATGAAATCCAGGATGGAAGTAATGCCCGCAGTGGGTCAGGTCCACCCTCGAAGGTGGAAGGATGCTACTTCCAGAACCTCTCATACAAAGGTTCCCATCTGTTCTCCACAAGAGGCTGGGCTGGCACTGGTGCCACAGCCTATGGAACCTGCAACCCAATGCCGTGAGGAGGGGCCTGTTGCCTCAACTATCGAAGCTCTTCTTCTGTTTGGTGAAGTCTAGCTTCCATCTCGGCAAATAACTGTTGCCAATTCGGTGGGGTAGGTGGAGGGTCCTGACCCTGGTTGTCATCGTCAGCCCTATTGCCGCGGAGTCTGATTGATCACCGAGGCATCTCAACAATATGCCTACAATCAATGACGCCGCTCATCATGCATGATAACAACATCCAAAACACCCTCCCAATTCACATCAACCACACACAACCAAAAAATTCACATGGCACAAGCAACATACAACAATCAAGGGTCCATGCCCTAATATCATGAATATGTCAACTCATTTATCATTCTCTATTAAAATATTCAGGCAAACATGCAATTTAGCAAACAATCAAGCGTATAATTCAATAATTACCAACCAACCTTGAGTCAAGCTTGTCACTGGCAGTGAGCGTACATGCTCACTCAATCTCCAGGAACCATAAACCATGGCTCGCTTTAATACCAAGTTGTAACGCCCTACTTCCTTAGAGTCGTTACTAAGTGAGTATAAAACGTGCTAATTACTCGCTATGAGATTTTAAGTTAAAAGTGTAGCTAAACTGTATTGAAGGTCGTTAAAGGCATTCAATATAAAATTTTGATCATTCATTGAAAATACTAAAAATTAAACATTTGGGATCCCAAAATACTATTTAGAAAATATTTACAACTCAAAATACATTTAGGGTCGACTAGGCGACAAATTCAAGTCTATACATAACATTTTCCAAAAAATACCCCTAGCCGTGGCACCCAGATAGGCCGAACATGTACCCATCGCTCCACGCTCTCGATACTCTTGGTTGGTCGACCTTTCCCTTGCCCTTACCTGCACCACAGAGCACCCGTGAGCTGAAGCCCAACAAGAAAGCTCAACACAAAACAATTAACATATGCATATCTATCAATCAACATATAAGAAAATAGCCAACTAGCTAAGCACATAGTGGCCATGCCGTCCCAGGTGCTTTACCAAACCCTGGGTTTGCGGTCTTCACCGTGAAGATGACTCCAGCATCCTAAGAGGGTCTCGCCCTAACGGTTGCACTCTGCATGCTGAACGCTGTCCTGGTCTCTTTCCGTGCTTGACTTTGTACTATGCGTGCTAGTGCCACTCCTGGCCCTTGCCGTACTCGGCTTCACACTCCACGTACTCGAAGCTGTTACCGGCCCCTTGCCTTGCTCGGCCTCCTGTCATTCTTGGCCTAGGCCGTTCCCGGCCTTCATCGTTCCAGACCTTCGCCGTTCCCGGCATTCGCCGTTCATTCACAAATACGCAATACATATCATAATATCAACAAACATTTAAACATATACAAAACATAAACAATAGGGCTACGCCATGCAATTCAATCACATAGGGCCATGCTCTACAATACAAACAATAGGGGCATGCCCTGCTCTATCGGTACAATAGTTTTCTTACCTGAGTCTAAAGTATTCTGAGCACCGCAATCCTGAGCACAGTCATCCAACCTGAGACTCACTAAAAACCTAGTCACAACACATTAACAATAGCCATCCATCGAGTTCTACTCCAATAAATAACTTCAGGATACAATTCTAGCCTCCGGGAGTTTGGATTCTACCAATCCTGGTGGTAAAATCCTTCGCAAGCCTTAACATTAGGGTTCCCGAGCTAAAAATCTTCAAATAGCAAACATCACGAACTTGAGCTGTTACCCAGCCCCTTAAGGGCAACAACGCACTCAAGTCAAAGGCAAAAAGCCTAATAGGTTGAGGGACATGGGCTGCGGTTCTCCCATCCTTGGGCCATGGTGCGCCTGGGTAGACGAGGCTTCCAGCCTCTTCGACACACACGGGCCGCGAAACCTGAAGATCAGGGCCGTGGCTCGAGCCTCCAAACCCAGAGAACACCATTTTCCCTTGCATTTGCCTTCAGCCTAAACCTTAATTATATACTCCAAACACCACTTAAACTCATAATTAAACTTGGATACCTTGTCTTCACAACGTAGGCATCACATCAACCTAAGAATCACCCTCTAATCCTCACTAACACCAAAATTCAAAACAAGCAAAACTAACCAGACCAAACCTCATGCAAGCTTGAGTTCATAACATAATCAAGGAAATTCAACAGCTAGATTCATCTAAAGAACTTACCTCTACACTTAAATCAGTTCCTGAATTGATTCCCTGAGCTTTAAGCTTCCCAATCCTCCAATTCACCAACCCAAGTCTTCAAAGTTTCATTAAAATTTGAACACCATGAGAGGGAGAGAGAGCCATGAGATATAGAGAAAGAGTCCTCTTCTGATTTGTTCCAGTGACTTCCCAAGACTATTCTGAGCTATGTAATGCATTGCCAAATGACCAAACTGCCCCTTAAGTTTATCCTCAATCCTTAAGTAACCCAAGGGAAATTTAGTCATTTGCCAAATCCAGTTAAGTTCCCGAGTGTTCCTATAAATCCCCATTTAATCCCAACATGTGCATATCATTATTAAATTACTACACATTACTCAATAAATCCTGAACAAATATTACGTTCCCAAAATACCCCTAGGCTCTTCCCGAGCTGGGTATTTGAACCCATTGTGACTTTCAAGATAAACTGCTCCCTAGGACCGTCTCATATCGTACATCACAAATATATCACCACTCACTCGTGGTATCAATCACAATATACACAAAATTTTCATTTATGTCCACAATGGGAAAAATTACAAATATGCCCCTAATAGCTAAATGGGGCCCACATGCATATTTAGTCCACCTAAACATGCATTTCTAATCACATAATTATCAAATTCTCATATTAGCATAATTAATTCAATTATTGCCCTCCAAGCATGCTAATAAAGGCCCTAAGCCTTATTAGAAAATTTGGGACGCTACAATATATGTATATTTATATATATATATATATTTATAGGAAAAAAAAGAAAAATAAAGTGCTATTGTGGAGGATGGAACCACCAACCTCTTGGAGTTTTATAGAATAATGTTCCACAAAGGCAAGGCAAGTGTTATTGAAAGTAAGGCATTTAAAGGAGATGGCTATTTATAGAAAATCTAAACCCATCCTATCCCTTGGATTCAATATTCAATCCATGGTCATAAATGAATCCTTACACTCACCTTGGGATCCATGAGGACGAATGATAAGCTTACATTCACTTTCAAGAAACGATGAGGATCAACCTTGTAATGCCCCAAATTTCCTAATAAGGATTAGGACCTTGATTAGGAGGCCGGGAGGGCCATAATTGATTTATTATGCTATTTAATGATAATATGCATGTTTAGGTGTATTAAATATGCATGTGAACCCATTTGTGATTAATTGGGTGATTTTCATATTTTGGCCATTTCGGGCATTTTTGGCATATATGTGAAATTGGCGTGGTGCTTTATTATTATTTGGTTATGCCAGGGATACCGAGCACAAGACGATCCTAGGAGGTAAGCTAGTGGGAAAGTCACAACGGGGTTTAAGCTTGACTTGGAGTAAGTCAAGGGGTATTTAGAGCATTACCGGGTTATTGGGTAATGGGAATTAATATTTGGTGATAAATTGGGAGTTAGTAAGACCAGGGGGAAATTCTGGAAGTTTTGACTATAATGTCCCCGGGGGTGTTTTCGGGACCCCGAGTATTAGGTTTAATTGGAAGCTACTTAAGCTTGAAGTAACCTTTTAATAAAGAAAAGAAACGTTCTGTACGTTCTCTCTCCCTAAAGTTCCCTTTTCATTCTCGATCGCATTTTCGAAGATAACTTGAGTTCTAGGACTCGAAATCAAGCGAGGATCGAGGTATAGCAATCCTAAGGAGAATTAGAAGCTTATTAGCTGGAGGATTTAGTTGGAAACAACTCAATCAGAGGTAATTCAAGTTTGAAGTTTTAAGTTTTTAAAGTTTATAAGCTTAGAATCGGACTTTGTTAATTGTTGAGTTTTTGGTTGGTTTGAACCTTGGGTTTTGGTGGTTTTGGACCATTGGGAAGTTTGGGAACTTTGATTTAATGATTTGGAATGTTTAGACATGTTTTAGGGAGGTTTTAAAAGGTTAAAACGAAGGAAAAATGGCTGCCCCGAAGTTGGGCCGTGGCCCTGTTCTTGAGCGCCGCGGCCCTAGTTCGAAGAAGCAGGTGTCAGGAAATTGGCCTTGCTGGGCACCGCGGCCCTTGATGGAGGGCACCACGGCCCTAGCCTTAGAGAACCCAGGGGGCCACGGCCCAAGGTGCTAGGGCCGCAGCCCTTGCCCTATTTTCACCCCGTTTGCACGTTTTGACCCCAGTAACATGGTTTTAGGCCTCGGGATCATTCCAACTACCCGGATTAGTGAGGATTGATGTCTTGGAGGCTAAGTTTTAGTTCAAGGGTTGGTTTTAGAACTTGAACTCATTGGATCACCATTTGTGGTTGTGACTAGGTTAACACTAGAGGCTTGGAATCGGGATTGTGCTTGTGGCTCATTTGTTGGTAACCTGTGCTTGGACCAAAGGTAAGAAAACTGCACCCCATGTGTGACATGCATGATTATGATTGATGCATGTTGGATGTTTAAGTGTAAATATTGATAGCATAACGAATGCTTGGCGATCTTGCCCATTTTCATATGATTATTGTTGAGGCATGCTGGATGATTAAGTGTGACGCATGTGGTGCACGAGAAACATTTGATTAGGGCATGCCATGAATGATGAATATGAGATTGGTCAGAGCTTGAGTCTCTGTGTTTGTGCATGATCATAATTATGCTAGCAACTGTTTAGTAAGCATGCTGAATGCCCTATTCTTGGATAATTGGCATATGACACACATTGATAGCATTGCTTAGTTGTGCATGGCACTGACTAATTGGTCAGATTTGGCATATGTGCTAGTATCAACTATGAAGCTATGACTCATTAGTCAGGTTCGGCAGTGGTACTGGGCACTGGTCACACAGGGCTGACTCATTAGTCAGAATTGGCAAAGTTGTTAGTATCAGCTGTGAAGCCGTGACTTATTAGTCAGGTTCGGCTGTGGTACTGGGCACTGGTCACATTGTGCTAACTCACTAGTCATGACAACCCTAGTGTGTAGTGCAAGCTTTGTCGATTGGATCTAACCGACCCTCTGCATTGAATGACTCAAAGAGAATTAATGCAGGACTGACCTCAAGTTCGATGAATATAAACAAGCATTTATCTAGCCAAGGGCTAGTCAAGTAGAGCCATTGTAGGAAATGGGCACCGGGCGCCTAGTGACCTGGTTGTCAGTCACTCAGTATGGTTTACTAGAACCTCAAGTGATATTCACTCATTTGATCAGAGCTATGGGCTCTACATGATCATTTTGATCATCATATGCATGGCTTGGGCACTGAGGCCCCAGTGACTTGCTTGTTGGTCACTCAGCATGGTTTACCAGAACCTGTTGAAGGTTAGAGACTTACCCAACAGCCACCCTTCCACTTGAATTAGTGACTGGCTTGACGGTCACTCAGCATGGTTTATCGGAACCTCAAGTGTTGCGACACTCATCTGATTAGGATTGACTTGATAGTCCTCCAATAAGAAGGCCAGGACTTCTTATCCTGGATACCCCAGCATCTGTTGAAATTCATTTGCATGCTGAATAGAGCTATGAATGCTAGGCATGCCAGATATGATTTGGTATCATGATATGACTGTTTATGACCATATGAGTTTTCTTGCTGGGCTTCGGCTCACGGGTGCTTTGTGGTGCAGGTAAAGGAAAAAGGAAGCTAGACCATCCTTGAGTTGGAGAGCTTAGGCGATGGCGTGTACATATGCAGCTGCTCGACCAATACTTGGGCGAGGTTTGAAAGTGGAACTAGGGCTGAACCCTGTTTTACCGCTTAGAACGGCCTGTTGTAAACACTTTCTTGTAATAAACTCTGAAATTAAATTTTTGGGATCCAAATGTATACAGTAAACGTTCTAGTGAAACGTTATATCTTAACCAAAGTTTTTAACCCCTAAACCGCTAATCACACTTAGTTACACGTTTATGACCAAACGACTCGATTCGCGAGTTTAGCACTGTTTGCAATGTGCACTGTAGCGGTCCCTGGAGTTGGGGCGTTACAAACCTCTATAATGTGTGCTTCTTTATACCACAAAAACAAAGAGATAAAATTACACCATGTATCTAAAGGGTAACATTACAAATAGTCTATAAGGATGCCTAAAGGACCCCTCACAGACTAGGGGGAAAATGTGGAGGCCAAATTCAACATGTGCCCAAGGCAGACTCCTTGTCACCGATACCTCACAAGGTCAAAAAGTGAGTCTCTCACCTCCTGTTACTTTAAGTACTTCATCGCGAGGTCCCAGACGAGACCACGTTGCAAGGTCCCTCACAAGACGGTTACTTCAAACAAAGGATTGTTCCATGCAAGACCACTATCTTAACCCATGGAAGGTGCCTCGGGATGGAAGGCACCTCGCGAGACTATTGTCTCGCGCCAAGGATGGCGCCTCGTGAGACCATCGTCTTGAGCCAAGGATGGCTCCCCTCGAAATAAAGCACTTTCTGAGGCAACATCATCTTGCGCCAAGCAAGGGTTGCACCTTGCAGGACTGTTGCTTCACACCAATGATGGCACCTCGCGAGACCCTTGTCTCGCACGAAGGAAGGCAACTCGCCCCAAGGAAGGGTGGCACCTCGTGGGACTGTTGTCTCGTGCCGAGGATGGCACCTCGCGAGACCATTATCTCATATCATGAACGATGCCTCTCAGGGCCATCCTATTGCATCGTGCAACCTCGCCCCCTCTGAAAATACATGCTTCACTGACGAAGCCCTCCTTATTTTCTAAGGTAGCTGTCACCCACGAGTTCTGCCTCCCATATGTATATCAATCAAGGCCTTAAGTTGTCTGCAGCTTCCCAAATTTTCTAATAAGTCTTAGGGCCTTGATTACCATGCTGGGAGGGAAATAATTCATTTATTTATGCTATTATGCGAATTAAATGGTTATGTGATTAGAAATGCATGTTTAGGTGAATTAAATATGCATGTGGGCCCCATTTGGTTATTAGGGGCGTATTTTGAATTTTGGCCTAATGAGGGCATGAATGCAATATATCTGTATGCTGTGTCTGATACCAATAGAGATTGTGATATATTTGTGATGTGTGATCCGAGACAGTCCTAGGGAACGGTTTAGCTAAACAGTGACAACAGGGCCGAATACCCGACTCGGGAAAAGCCAAGGGGTATTTTGTGAACATTATTGGTTCTAGGGATTTATCGGGTAGCGGGTAGTAATTTAGCGATTATTTGGGCATGTTGGGATTAAAATTGGGATTTATAGGAATGCTCGAGGATTTAGTGGGATGGGGCAATTAACGGGATTGCCCTTGATGGCACTTAAGGATTAGGATAGGCTTGAGGGCATTTTAGGTATTTTGGGATTAGACTTAGCCTACACAACTCTGGAAACCAAAGTAAAAACCAAAAAAGAACTATCTTAAAATCAGTTCTCTCTCTCTTCCTCACGTCTTTCTTTCTAGGCTAAGTGGGGGGAAAATGTAATTCCCGGGGTAACCAAGACCATTACACTGTGTGTTTAAAATACTGCTTAACTTGTTAAGCAGGGCGTTTGAACCCAATTGTGTAACTAAAGACTAAGTTAGGTCAAGTATTAAAAGATTTAGTCAATAAAATGGTTAATTGTCATTAAAATATTAAGTTTATAAACAAGATCCCAAAATAAGTTTATAGACTCATAAAAGAAAAATAGAATACAATTTTGCCATACTAAGCGGCAAAATAGTGTTTAACCCTAGTTCTTCAAAAGATATTACGACCTTGGCGATCGAGCAGGCCGCATATGTACACACCGCCCTTAAAGCTCTCCAACTCATGGCTGGTCCCGCAATCTCTTCCTTACGTGCACCACGTAGCACCCGTGAGCCAACGCTCAACAAGAAAACTTAAAACGACATGCGCAACTAAGCAATAGTATAAAAACAATAATCATTAATCATCAAACTCAATTAATAATAGGATATAAATAACCAAACAACAATAATATTTAATTCAGTCAGGTATGTAAATCAAGCTCATTAGTAAAAAAATTCATTAAGTGTGAACCACACTTCTGATTGTGGTATAATACACAGGCCCAGCGCCGTTAGAATGAGTCCCCTAGTCTCTTAGCCGACCTGGCACCCTTAGGCCGGGCTGCGTTCCACACGCTTGCAATCGGCCCCCCGGCACCCTTAGGCCGACCTACAAACACATATATTCACAAATACACAATGCATTGCAAATAATCAATGACAGCATATACAAGCATGCCCATCCATAAATTCCAGATACAGGTATATTCATTTTCATAACATATTCATATAAGGGGGTTTAATCCCCAATCACAACTCAGGTGCAGTATTCTTACCTAAGGTTTAGAGCAGCAAGCGTATGACAGCCCCGAGCACGATCCCTAGTTCTGAGTCCTTGTGGTATCACCTAGTCATAATTCAGTAATGAATAACCACTAAGACCCTAAAAAAATTAAAAGCATTGGAATAACATACAAGCCTCCGAGACCTCGATTTCTACTAATTCCGGTAGTAGAAATTGTCACGAGCGCTTAGATTTAGATCCCCGAGCCACCTTGGACTTAAGATCAATTCTAGTTAGGGTTGCCTAGGCAGGACACGACTTGGCCCTAAGAGTCGCAGCGCGCCCAAAGTCAGAGCCATCTGCCATTTGTCCCAGGGGATGTGGGCCGAGACTGGCCCCTTCAGGGCCGCAGCACGTCTACAGAACAGCAAGACCCCAGGGCCTCCTGGGGCACGCGGGTCAGGACGCCCAAGAACTGGGTCGCGGCGCCCCCCGTGAACCCAGAATTCCTTGGGTTTCCTCTACCCTTTCCCAGCTCCAATACATAAATAACTCTTGAAACTTTCATCCTCAACCTAGAATCGAGTCTAGGACTCTTAACCACATAACTTAAATATAAAAATAGTCAAAATCCTACTGAATTTACAATCCCAAATCATCAATCAGTCATCACTCAAAACTTAAAAAATTTATTCCAATAACCTGAATTCTCAGCAGAAACCAAATAGAATCCTTACCTCAATTAGAGGCTTTAATCCTCAGAGATTGCTTAGTCGTTTCTAGCTTCATTTCCCCAATCCACAAGTTTGATCCCCTGGCTTTTCCTTTCAAAAATTCAATGTCTTGATAGGATATAGAGAGGGAGAGAGAGATCGTGTATGAGAGATAGGGGGAAAGTGTTTTAGAGTATTCCCAACAAGTCTAGCTGTTTCGTGGAACCTAGCTGACTATACACTTCAATACAAAGATTAAAATACCCCTCAAGATAGCTCAACCCTCTAATTGTTCTCAAGGGTAAAACGATCATTGCCCCGTTTCCCGCTGATTACTCAAGTCCTCCTACTAATCGTCCCTTAATTCCAACATGTCAAACTAATTATTAAATATTTACCCATTACTCAATAAATCCCAAATATACATTAAACTTCCCAAAATACCCCTAGGCTCACCCCAAGCCAGGTATTAGATCACGTTGTGACTATTTCGCTAATCCACTCACTAGGATCGCCTTGAGTCGTATACTACAAATATATCAACATAATAATATGGTCTCAATCATTTACACACATATAATCACATTTATGCCCGCAACAGGCCAATATTACATATATGCCCTTACTATCAAGAATGGGCCCACATGCATATTTAATACACATAAACATGCATTTAAATCCATATTATCATATAAATCATGTATGCCATGAAGTCACACATTTATTCAATTAATTCAATATGTATATCCCATTATGCCTTCCAGGCACTGTAATCTAGGCACTTAGCCTTAATAGTATATTCAGGTCGTTACAACTATCCCCTCCTTATTTGAATTTCATCCTTCAAATTTATTCAATCATCTTGGGATACCAACCCCGCAAACCTGACTATAGCCACATAATATAGTCCTTTACCTTTTTACCCCTTATTAATAGTCTCACTAGAGTGGCCGTCTTATTCCATAAGACTTTATCTCATTTATCACAAATTCCATTAACTTTCCCTTGCTCGGTAAATTCCATTGAAATTCTAGGGTCACCTCACCCTATCAGCAGTAATACTAAATACTTCTTTCATTGACATTGGCACCAGTAACACTTTATAAGCCACCTCCCATACCAGGGTAAGGTTAATATGTGTCTGGCCTAGTCCTTGGTAAGATCTCGAAAGTCTATTAAATTGGGAGTCAAAACTCCTCTTTCCTTCCCAAAATATCTTATACCTTTCTAGTCCACAATAATCGGAGAGATAGAAAATTCTCCCATCCTAGAACTTCGTGTCCCCATACTCAAAATTTGCGAACCCTTATGTCCTTTTAAATAGGCAGACACTTCTGCCTTAACGATCCCAATAACATCATTGGTTTCTTTGAACCAATTTTGAACTACAATATTCTCTGTCTCTCATTTCGTGACTTGGAACAAGTACTTCACGTCCCCTATCTTACTGTATCTTATCCAGAGTCACCCTAGCCATTGATTGGCCCAAAATCATGACTATTAAATCAAGGGACCATATTTATCTCAATGTCCCAACTACTTACACATTCATTGTACAATTCTTAAAGTTTGATTCATTCCTTCAGATTGTCAGTCTATCTGAAGGTAACCAATAATTCTTAGTCTCAAGCTTATATTCTTGTCCTCTACAATATTTTTGAAAATTTGGGAAATAAAGGGTCTTAGTCTGACACCATTGACTTCGGTGTCCCACGGAGACATACAATCTTCCTTTGCCCATATTATTTATTGTGATATTCGTTCACATTAACCAAGGTGTGTTAACTCAATCTGTTGAGTCACAACTTTTCTTATCCAATCATCTTACTTGCATTCTAATGTAGTCCACCCCTTATGGTCCATTACAATACCCTTTTACCTTCCAATATACAAATTTTAGATCTTAACATCCATTAAAATTCCTAGATACCGTATTGATAATGAGGTTGTATAATACTCATTCAAAACCTCTACTTCAGCACTGGGTTCCATTGGATCCCTGATCCAATCTTCATGTCTTAACCCGTTCATACTAAAATAGTAGGATTCTTAATCATTCCCACAAAATCTCTTCCCTGAACATCATTATCCATAGAGTTACATCTGCCAACTATCAACTACATATACTATACCAATATTGGTCATTACCTCATTTTTTTTTACTGTAATCTGTGGCATCTTATCAAACTGGTACAAACCTTTCTAATTTAAGGTGTGAACTTCCATGTTAATCTTTCTCTATACAATCAAAGGTTTCCAATGTAAATTACCCATTAATTCCCACTATGGCCTTAATCTCTTGATTATTCTTCCATGGGTGATCAAACACTTTAATTTCTTATACTAGTGCACGCACTACCATTCCATAGGTGTCGTGACCACACCCTAACCATGGCTATCAGGCATTACCATCAACCAAACGCCCCGCGTAGAACCATTTTATTCTTGTCCCTTCATCTACTGTGAAGCATGATCAATTATTCCTTTCAATCTGTACATGGGAGCACCCTAGTCCTCGTCGTACCACCCTATAGTTTAATGCCTTAAGCAAGGACAATATCCATCATGCTATCCTCCTGTATCAGTTCACCGCATACACATTCCAATACCACAGTGCATTAACCAATCCTTATTCTATCTTCTTAAAATCTTGTTCGAAACTATCCATTCAGATAAACTTAAGGTTGTTTTGTTACCTCAATCTTGGGTATAACTGTCTTCGATGATGCTTCAAGTAGTAGCTGACGTGTCTTACCGGTCTCTGTGCACTTTTCACTCCATAGGCTTTCTTCAGTAATTTCTTTGTGGCTTCTAACTTAATTTCCTCCTTACTTGA
The DNA here is from genome assembly GCF_963169125.1 of Humulus lupulus. Classification (NCBI taxonomy): domain Eukaryota; kingdom Viridiplantae; phylum Streptophyta; class Magnoliopsida; order Rosales; family Cannabaceae; genus Humulus; species Humulus lupulus. The sequence continues at coordinate 78,679,655 of NC_084801.1, forward strand.
TCCCATCACCTCCTATAACGTGACCTTGAATAGCCTTGAAGAAACGAAGCTCACCCTTTCTGGAGCCTTACCTGTAACCCCGCTTCATCAGTTTTAGTATTATCAATGAAGTGGTCATTTGCGTTCTGCATCCAGTTGGGAGTAGACCAACACATTCTTAATCAATCTAGATATGGCTTGTCCATGTAATTCCTATGCTGTCTGCTTATCAAACTTACATGTGTCGTTGAAGCATTGATCAGTTAAGATCCTTCATTGGAAACCTATCAATCTTACCCAGTTCAAGAAGTAATTCCTGAAATGTCCCTTTCCTTGATCCTCAGCTGGTAATAACCAGATCGAGGGTCAATTCCTAAGAGCATTGTTTATCTTTTAACTGGGCAACCGAACACTTCATTCTTAACAAACATTGTTGACGTGTGGCATGATGAGATGCTCTGTCCAATCAACCCCCAAATCAAATACCCCTTCAACTGAACCATTAATTGTTCCTGCTGAGCTAACATCGTTCTTCATGATGTCCCTAATATCAATTCTATCCACACCTTAATCCTATCGCGTACTCAACGATTCCTTGTACACCCATCTGAAACCTTACTGGCCAATCCAGTTTCCATTCAGCTTAACTAATTGATTCGAACTGGTACCTACCACAATATCTAGGCATCTCGTAGACACAATTGAGTCCTTCCCTTTCTAATCCTGACGTTATCACCATCTCTTGCAATCCATGGTTGTCCCTTATTTAGACAATTACTCCCTACTCAGGCTCATATCAAAACTGTCATACGACAAGCTCAATCACTTTTACTGTAAAGCTTTTACAAATAGTACTTTAACCTTCCTCTTGGAAGTTATCAACTCTTTCCCAGCAGGCACTAATATCTTAAACCCTATCGTATAGCAACCTCGAAGCATGTGCCTCATATCCGTGTCTCTTTCGGGAGATACGTAACACCGAACTCAATCAGCTCAATACATAACAAGGAACAAGAACTAACAAGTCAACTGGTTGCGTCACACTGGGTTCAAGTAATCTATACTCCTTGGTTCTTCAAACTTCAATTTCGGGCAATCCTTCCTGACACGCCCAACCATTCCACATAGAGAACATGCCTTTACTGAGTGTCCTCCCAGATGGCATCTCTCGCACCTGGCGCATACTAAATAACTTCACCAGGCTTTAATGCTGCTCCAACGGTTATCCTGTAAACTATAACCCTTCCTGTCACGACCAGGAGTAATAGAACTATCTAGGGTCCTTCTTTTCTATCCATTGGGCGTCCGCCCATATATCTGATTCAACAAATAGGGATATCATTGTCTAAATTTCTTGACCTACGACACTCTCAAACCATATCTCATATCTTGAACCTTCTATAACACGGCCCTCCCTGCACTGAAGCAACCCTAACACTCTGGGCCATTCCAGAGTTCAGTTGTTAAATGAATATTTCTTTCCAGGCCACATCCACTGGTACCGAATCAAAAGTAGATTGGCCAACCCATCATCAAGTCACTGTCCTGCTATCCTGAATCAAGTCTGTAAGCCCATTGGTCTTTGCAATTCAAACTGCATTACAGTAGTCTCTTTTGTCGAACCACTGTTTGTATTCCTCCCAACACATCATACAACATTCTCGGTCTGGGGACTACTTCTACCATGTCCAGGCATCTTTTTGCCCCATATACATGGCACAACTGCTCTATCATGGCCTACCATTTCTGAATCATCAAAGACGGAGCTAACCATGCCCATTTACCGATCAGTTATGAATAGACCCAAACCTCCCTCGGAAAGTAGAGGATAGTGCCTCTAAGATCTTTCATACGATAACTCTTATCCACTTTTCCATTCTTAGGATGTACTCACACTGGTGCCATTACTGTCAAGATATACAAAGCAGCGTTCCCCAACATAACCCACTATCTCCACCGTCTAATCTCCTCACTTTGATTTAACAGTCTTACTCGCATACCAATAAACATCTACTGCAAATTCCAGGGGCAGATCGAGGGTTGACCCTAACTATCGTTTGCAACCCCCCATAATAATGATACCATGTCCAATTAACTATCTTAGGTACATACGTTCTGAATCAGTCCACAACCAATGACTTAACCCCTCAACCCTGATATTCATATCCAAAAATATCCCACGGGCAGGTCCAAACAATCACAATAATCATACACACAATATACATATCAAAACACAAATCTACATTATTCATGCATCAATTATCAAATCCACTTCCACCAAATACATTCATACATATCATGCTCTCTATACTAGCATGCAGATAAGACACATAGGTTCAATTTAAACAACTAATCACATAATCATGTCATTGGATACATGACCGTGAGTCGAGCTTATCTTTAGCAGCGAGTGTACATGTCCAGCTAGTCCTCAGGAACCCTTAAACCTAGACCGCTGTGATACCAAGTTGTAACGCCCTTGGTAACCAAGACGGTTGCATTGTGTATTTAAAGTAGTGCCTGCGTGCTAAGCAGGCCATTTGAACCCAAATGTGTAATTAAAGACTAAGTCAAGGTCATGTATTAAAATATTTGGTCAACAAAATGGTAATTTTTCATTAAAATATTAATTTCATACACGGGTTCCCAAAATTAGTTTACACATTCAAAACAGACAAATAGAGTACAATTTGGTCGTCTTAAGCGGAAAAACAGGGTTTAACCCTAGTTCCTCCCAAGCTATCCTGACCGTGGCGATTGAGCAGGCCCCATATGTACACACCACCCCTGAAGCTCTCCAACTCATGGCTAGTCCTGCTATCTCTTCCTTACCGGCACCACATAGCACCCGTGAGCTAAGGCTCAACAAGAAAACTTAAAACAACATGCACAACTAAGCAACAATATAAAAAAGTAAATATTAATCATCAAACTCAATTAAAAATATGATATAAATAACCAACCACCAGTAATATTTAGTTAAGACATGTATGTAAATCAAGCTCATCAGTCAACAAAAATGATTAAGTGTGAACCACACTTCTGTTTATGGTATAACACCCAGGCCCAGCGCCCTTAGGCCGAGTCCCCTAGTCTCTTAGCAGACCCTGGCACCCTTAAGTCGGGTTGTGTTTCGCACGCTTGCATTCGGCCCCCTGACACCCTTAGGCCGACTTGCAAACATATAGATTCACAAATACACAATGCATAGCACATAATCAATGGCATTGTATTAAAGCAAGCCCATCCATATAGTCTAGATACAGTTATATTCATGTTCGTAACATATTCATATAAGGGGGTTTAAGCCCAAATCACAACTTGGGTGCAGTTTTCTTACCTCAGGTTTCGAGCATCAAGCGTATAACAGCCCCGAGCACAATCCCTAATTCTTAGCCCTTGCACTATAACCTAGCCACAATATGGTAATGAATAACCATTAAGATTCTAAACCAATTAAAATCTTTGGAATAATATATGAGCCTCCGAGACCTTGATTTCTACTAATCCGGGAAGTAAAAATCGTCCCGAGCGCTTAGGTTTTGATCCCCGAGCCACCCAAAGCCTTCAGATCAATTATAGTTATGGCTTCTTAGGCAGGCCACAAACTGGCCCTAAGGGTCACGACGCGCCCCAAGTCAGAGGCGCATGCCTCTTGCCCCATGGGGAGGTGGGTCGCGACTGGCCCATTCAGTGCCACGCCGCGCCTGCAGAATAGCAAGCCCTTAGGGCCTTCTACAGCACAAGTGTGAACTAGGTCGTGTCGTGCTCCCGTGAACCTAGAATTCCGTGGGATTCCTCAACCTTTTCCCAGCTCCAATCAATAAATAACTCTTGAAACTTTCAGACAAAACCCAGAATCAACTCTAGGACTCGTAACCACATAGCTTAAGCGTAAAAACACTCAAAATCCTACTGAATTTACCATCCTAAATAATCAATCAGTCATCACTCATTTCCTAAAAAATTCATCCTATTAATCTGAATTCTCAGTAGAAATCAAATAGAATCCTTACCTCAATTAGAAGCTTTAATCCTCAGAGATTGCTTAGTTGTTTCTAGCTTCATTTCCCCAGTCCACAAGCTTGATTCCCTAAATTTTCCCTTCAAAACTTCAATGTCTTCATAGGCTATAGAGAGGGAGAGAGAGATCGTGTAGGAAAGATAGGGAAAAGTGGTTTAGAGTATTCCAAAAAATTCTGGTTGTTTCCTGGAACCTCAGCTGACTATACACTTCAACCTATAGACTGAAATACCCCTCAAGATTGCTCAACCCTCTAATTGTTGTCTATGGAAAAATGATCATTGCCTTGTTTCCTGCTAATTCCTCGAGTTGTCCTACATAATCCCACATTAATCCCGACATGTCAAACTAATTCTCAAATACTTACCCATTACTCATTAATCCCAAATATACATGAAACTTCCCAAAATACCCATACGCTAACCCCGAGCTGGGTATTAAATCCCGCGGTGACTATTCCGCTAATTCTCTCACTAGGATCGCCTTGAGTTGTATACTGCAAATATATACACATAATAATGTGATCTCAATCATTTACATACATATAATCACATTTATGCCCGCAACGGGCCAATATTATAGATATGCCCTTACTATAAAGAATGGGCCCGCATGTATATTTAATACACATAAACATGCATTTAAATCAATATTATCATATAAATCATGTATGCCACGTAGTCACACATTTATTCTATTAATTTAATATGTATATCCCATTATGCCCTCCATGGCACTGTAATCTAGGCAATTATCCTTAGCAGTAAATTGAGGTCATTATAGAAAAGTTTTCTGAATTCTTATGGAGTTTGGCTAAGGAATTTGGAGAATTGGTTGATTGATGTGATTGGAGTAAGCTCTGCTTGAATTGTTCATAGAGTTAAGAATTTATGGAACTTAATAACCAAGCTTCCTTGTAATGACCCAAATTTGCTAATAAGGCTTAGGGCCTTGATTAGCGTGCTTGGAGGGCAATAAGTGATATATTGTTATAATACGTGAATTCGTGTGAATATGCGATTAGAGATGCATGTTTAGGTGAATTAAATATGCATGTTGGCCTCGTCTGGTTATTAGGGGCATGATTGTAATTTTAGGCCTTTGATGGCATAAATGTGATAATTGCAAATAACTGTGATATATCTGTGTTGCGCGATCCGAGACAGTACTAGGGAGTAGTTAGCTAAAAAGTCACAACGGGGCTCGAAAATTCGACTCAGGACGAGTCGAGGGGCATTTCGGGTATTAGACATTTTATGGGGTTATCGGGTTATGGAAATAAATATTTGGGGATATATTTGAGGTTAGAATGTCTAGGAGGGAATATTGGGGAAATTTTCTATTTTTCCCTCGGGGACATTTTTGGTACCCCGAGCTTTGAGGTAACCTTAGAAGCTTAAGTTGAATAAAACAAAGTTAAGGAAACACTTAGAACTTAGGAACCGACCCACCCCTTCTATCTCTCTCTCATCTTCTTCCTTGGAAGCTTGGAGGTTCTTTTTGTGAAAACTAATTAGAAGCTAAGAATCAAGTTAGAGCTTTGAAGGATAGGCGCTTGGAGCTTAGGAGATCAACTAAGAGACTCAATTAATCAAGGGTAAGCTTTTAAATTATTTGAATTGTGCTTGAAATTTTTGCTGGTGTGTTAAGAGTTTTGCATGTCGGAGAGATGAAGATTCATCCTTGAGTTTGATGAGGCTTTGATCTAGAATTCTGGTTAGGTTTTGTTGCTGAATCTATAGTATAACCTCTGTTATGATTAGATTGGATTGTTGGCTTGATTTTGGGGTTAATTGGATTAGTTTTTGAGGTGAAAATGGTGAGTTTTTCTGGGCTCGAGAGGTTGGTCGTGGCGTTGTTCTTGCTAAGCCGCAACCCCTTAAAACTTTGGGGCGTCTGGAATTGGAGGCGCGCCGCGGCGCCCTTCAGGAAGTTCCACGACGCGTGTAGGCTGATTTGAGGTAGGGCCTCGGGTTGAGTTGGGTGCCGGACATGAGTTACTAGGGCTGCGCCGCTTATTGCATTTTTAGGTTCAAAAGAGGTTTTAGGCTCGGTAATTAAATAGTTATGGCTCGGGATGGATTTTATCACCCGGATTGATAGAATTCAATGTTTCAGAGACTAGAATTATGACCCAAAGTTTTTTAATGGATTAGAACATGATGGGTGGATGTTGTTATTGCATTGTGACTAGGGCTTCAGTGAGGCTTGAACTAGGGGATTGTGCTCGGGACATCGGTACTTGGAAAACTTGGCACACAGGTAAGAAAACTACTGTTCCCTTAGAGCTTGAGTTGCAGGGCACGACCCTATATGATTGAGTTGCAGGGCTCGGCCCTATATGACTCTGTTGCAGGGCGTAGCCCTTTGATTGAAATTATATTTATTTAGGCATCTGTTTAGTTATATTGTGTGTACATATAAATGAATGAACGGCAAGGGCCGGGAATGGCGACGGTTGAGAACGGCGACAGCCGGTAACGGCAAAGGTCGAGAACGACAAAGGGCCGGGAGCAGCATTTAGCACGCAGAGTGTGGGTTGCCAGGGCGAGACCCTAAAGGATACCTGGGATATCATTACAGTATAAACTGCGAACCTAGGGCCTGGTAAAGCGCCTGGGATGGCATGGCCGTATGTGTATCGCCTGATGATGGCTTGTGTGTATGTTAAGTGTTTGGTATGCATATTTTATCTACTTGTGAGGGTTTTCTTGCTGGGCTTCGGCTCACGGGTGCTCTATGGTGCAGGTAAAGGCAAGGGGAAAGTCGACCAACCTCTAGTATGGTGAGCATGATGAGCGGCGCGTACATTTCTGGTTTGCCTGGCTGCCACTGCTGGGGATACCTTTGGGAGATGATTGAACTAAACTTAAATTTTGTCGTTAGCCAACCCTGGTTATATTTTTGAATTGTAAATATTTCTAAACAATATTTTTGGGATCCCAAATGATAAATGCTTTACAATTTTCAATGAAAGGTTTATTTTCAAGTTTATGACTCTAATTATGGTTTAATTACACTTTTGTCCTAAAACCTCGATTAGCGAGTTAATTGCACATTTTAAACTCACTTAGTAATGGCTCTAAGGTAGTAGGGCATTACATTCCTGCTGTGTTTTCTCAAACTTTGTTTAGTCTTAAACATTAGGTCGGATTTTGATTTTTGTTTAGGTTAGAGGTTAGTTTTTGGGATGCTTAGACTAGTTAAGTTGCTCTAAATTGTATTGTGGGCTGAATTCTTGATATAGGGTTGATTTGTCTGAGGATTGGTAGATTTGGGCTCGGAAAACATAAAAAAATTCATGGTATTTTTGGGTTTTGAGGCTCGAGCTGCGACCTTGTTCATCAGGTGTCGTGGCCCGTTTAAGCATTTAGGCTTGGGGGCCTCGGAAATTATCCCAAGCATAGTGGCGTAGGGTATAGTGCGCCGCGACCCTTTCAGTAGAGAGGGCTTTTCCCTTTTATTTGAGCGCGTCGCATATCAAATGTGAAATATTGACTGTTTGAGGGTTTTAAGCTTGGGAACCCAAACGTTATTTCTCAGGATGGATTCTACAACTCAGTTTAGTAGAATTTGAGGTCCCATAGGCTAGACTAATATTCCAAGGTTCTGATTTGGTTTATGGATTGATGGATGGTTATTATGAATGAGTTGTGACTTGGTTTAGGTCAAAGCTCGGGTTAGAGGACTGTGCTTGTGATCAGGGTAATCAATTAGCTTGGGACATAGGTAAGAGAACTATTTGTACCCATATAACTATGTAGTGTGTTGTGTTGTATGTATTGTTTGTTCTCTTATGTCATACATGTGGTTGTGACTGATCGACAAAAGCCGGGAGCGGCAAGAGCCAAGAGCTGGAAGCAACAAGAGGATGAAGCAAAAAAGGGTCGGGATTGACGTTAAGCATGCTAAATGAAGGTCGCTAGGGCAAGACCCTCTAAGGGTGCTGTACACACCCGTTTGGTTAAGACCGCAGACTTGGTGCCTAAAAGCGCACCCTAAGCGGAGGAGACTGCTGCTGTACTACTGTGCTATTGCGTTTATTATACTGCTATGTTGTGATGTTGTTGTGTATAAGTGTTGTTATTCTTCTATGATGTGATACTGTTGTGCTTCTATGCCATCGTGTATCCCAATAATAGTTTGTAGATTGTTTATTACCTTTGATTAAGTATTTATTTGTTGAAATAAATGATCATATGTTGTGCTTTGAGGTTCTCTTGTTGGGCCTCAACTCATGGGTGCTCTATGGTGCAGGTAAGAGCGAGGAAATGATATTTCGACCATGAGTTGGAGGGCATGGAGAAGTGCATACAAGTTCGGCCTACATGGCTGCCACAGTAAGGGTTATTCTTAGAAATATGTTGTAGAAGTTAGTTTTGTCACCTAGGCCGAGAGTATTTCCCTTTTTGAGTTGGAAATATGTTTCGAAACAATATTTTGGGATCCCAATGTAATACTATTATAATTTAAATGAATGTCTAACCCCTTTTATACCAAAATCTTATTTAATTGAGTCTTCATTTTAATTAACTACACATTTTGGTCAAATACCTCAACTAGCGAGCTAATGGCACATTGTTTCATTCACATGGAAACGACTTTAGGGTAGTAGGGCGTTACAACTTGGTATTAGAGCGTGCCAAGGTATATGGTTCCTAGAGATTGACCGAACGTGTACATTCATTGTTAGAGACCAGCTTAACTCAGGGTCGGTTGGTATTGGGTGAAATATTTTCCTAGTTGTTTATCTGATTTACCTTATCTATTTGTGATATAGGGAGCATGACCAATATATATTTGTGTTTGGTATGCCTATTGCATCTGACTATTGTGTTGTCTGGCCTTGCTCGGGGAATGGTTCCGGACGAGATTACCATATCTGATGAATTGAGTCGTTGACTGCAGACAAACTTAGAGGTTATGTATTCGAGGTAGTAAAGTGAAGTAGGCATTGTTAATGCTGGGATTAAGAATAGTAGTCAGTGCCAAAACCCTCCATCTATTCCCTAGAATTGGCAGGAGGTGTTTGCTGGCGTGCAGGCTAGACTAAAAAAGCAGGAGGAAGAGATTAGGTGGTTCAGACAGCGGGCTCCATTAGGGAACGTCACTCTGGGTGCTTCTACGACATTGACACCACTTTTGGTTCAGCCTGAGCGTGGAAAAAGGTCGGAATTGTTGTATGAAATATTCTAGAGGAATTATCCTCTAGTTTTCGAAGGCGGCTTAGATTAGTTCAGAGCTTAACATTGGATGGGCGTGGTTAGTATCATACTCGATTATATAGGAGTGGACGGAAATGATAGAGTGGCTTGTGCCATGTACATGCTACGAGGGGATGCCCAAACATGGTGGAAATTGGTATCCCATGCCCGAAATGATGTGATGATGGGTTGGGAGGAGTTCAGACAATTCTTCAATGAGAGGTAGTATTGTGACACAGTCTGAATTGCGACGACCAATGAGTTCATGAATTCAATTCAAGGCACTAAGACGGTGACAGAGTTTGTCAAGGAATTTGATGGGAAAGCCAAGTTTGCATTTGACGTTTTACCGATGGATGCAGCTCGTAAGGAATGATTCATTCGAGGGAAGAAATCTAGGGTGGCCCATTGGGTTAGGATCGCTTCAGTCCATGAGATTTCTTCCTATGCTTAAACGGTAGGGAAGGCCTTTGCTATAGAGGATGCGGGAGGTGAAATATTGGGCGTGGGTGTCGTAGGACAGGAAATTCGGGCAGCGGTACCCCCATTTGTAGGAGTTGGTAGGGACGAAGGCCCTAGTAGTCAGAAAAGAAAGACCCCTAATAGTTCTACAACTTTTGGCCTTGATAGGAGGGAACATAATATTAAAGGCAGCCACTAGGACGACAACGAGGTCTGGATAAGTTATCCAGTGTACGTCAAGTGTATATGAGGCCATCTGGGAAAATGTCGAGCGAATGCATGTTTTCTATGTGGAATAGTAGGGCACATCATGAAGCATTTCCCATAAACAAAGACAGAAGAATCAAGAAACATAGATAGCTCGGCTTCGGCTCGAGAGTCCGCCTTAAGGCAGCCAGAGCGTTAAGCTGGTCCCTCAGAAATGACAAGTTGGCCTTCTAGTTCTTGTTCATAATATTGTAATGACTGAGTTTAGTGCTACATACCTCTTAGTAGAGATATAGACAAGGGATGCCTACCGTATGAATAGTATGTTATGGGGCATGACTGAAGAATCAAGAAACATAGACAGCTCGGCCAAGGATTGGAAGAGAGTACTTGATTAGTGCTCAAAAATATCATTTTATTAGTCTTAAAGTGTAAAATTAATTAAGTTTTAATTAATATTTTCATGGATTTATTGTCATATATTTTATATTTAAAAATATTAATTTTAATTTAAATATTTTTTTAATTTTCAGAAAATAAAATGTATTTTGACATAAAGAAAAAGAAAGAAGAAAGAATTAAAATTGAAGAAATCATGAAGAAAATGGCATTTTTGAAGATGGAATGGCCCAAAATTAAGCCCAAACAGCCAAAGCCCAAGCCAACATCTGCTCCCTAATGCTGCAACATGGCAGCCTGCCATTCGTCCACCCGAGCCACGCCGTCGTCTCCAGCCGAGCCGCACAGAGCCAAGCCGAGCCACGCTGCCTGCAGTCCACCTAACGCACGCCTGCCATACTCCCCACGCGCCCGACAACCACAACTGCCGCCTGACGCACGCAGCCTCCTGAGCCAACCAGACAGCGACACGCGTCCCTTTGGCTAGTGGCTGTCCCCCATGCTCCTGCTGTGCCAGCTGCCGAGCCAATCAGTTTCTACCACGTGCCCCAGATGTCCCCCACGACCCAGCACCACTTGCCCTCTTCCATCAGTTTTTATACCACTTTCCCATTTTTTTGTACACGATTTTACACATTTTAGGTCCTATTTCCACTATAAATAGAGAACCAAATGGAGTAAAAAAAGTATTAGATGGTGGAATTAAGTGTGGAGAATAGTGAGAGAGAAAAGCATTTTTTTTCTTATTTTTCTTTCATTTCTTTTACATTACTTTGAGTGAAAACAATGCCTATTTTAGGCTAAATTCTTTTGTGGAAAGGCTAGAGTAAAGTTCATGTTTTACATTATATTTTTAATATATTGATTCTTTATGTTGTTCTTCATTTCTATATCTTTATTACAATTAAATTTATTTTCTTCTAATTTTTATTCTAAATTTATTAGTGTCTTTTACATAAGTCTAGTCATGCTCTTCTTATGTAATTTAGGCTTTTAATTTAATTTATGATATTTGTTATATTATATGCTTTTTACTGCATTCTACCATTGGTATTTTGTCACTCTAAGGTATATAATATGACAGGTTTTTAAAAATTAGAAGTTAGTATAATTTAATTAAAGAACATATTTTAAGGTGAGCTTTATTATATATATTTTCCAACTATAATTAATTCTGTAGAATTATAGTTGAGTATAGTGAATATATTCTATTAAAATATATATATGTTTGCGTGAATGAAACTCATGCCTTCCATATTTTCCTTCTGATTCTAATTCCTCGATTTTTTTATTTAATGTTTATATTCTTTTTCAAAGTTACATCATTTCAAAGTTTATTATTTCTGATTTACTAATCTTTCTTTTTACTTGTATTTTACCTCTCTGTGGATACGACATAGCCCGATTACTACTGCGACCACTTAGGAGTTATTGGGCGATATCACTACTAATGGTAGAAAATTTGTAATAAGAATATGTTGGGATTGCTATATGATGACCTTAGTATAGCCCTAAGTATGGATTAGTTTGCCAATAAGGGTCAACCATGGACTGTTTGAGAGAGTGGTGACTTTCGAGTGTAAGAGGAGAGGACTCAACTTTGATTGCATGATGTCTAGCTGTGGTGGTAGGTACCACTAGGGTTATGTCAATTAGACAGGAGGGAAACTGGATTTGTCAGTGGGATTTCGGATGGGTGTATAAGGATTTGTCAAGATTGCTGTCGTGACTAGGAAATGGAGCGTACTAGGGAATAAGGCAAGAATAGAACTAGCACTAGAAACACCGTGAAGAATGCGCTAGTTGAGAAACCAAAATTAAAGGTTTAGTCAAAGGAGTTACTTGTCTTAAAGGTGATATGACAGAGCATTTTACCATGGGACATATCACATCATGAGTTAAGGAGGAGGTCGAATTTGTGAAAGCATATATGATATATGAAAGCCAGATAAGGTAATTTTTAAGAACATATATCAACTACGAAGAATGAAGGATTTATTTGGAAAAGTTATATCTAGCTCGATCAAAAATGATTTGGAGTACTTCCAATTAATAATAGAATATAAGCAACACCCGAAGTGATACTGCTGAGCCTGAGGAAGCGGGGATTACGGGTAGGACTCTAGAAGGAATAAGTTTTGATTTCTGTAGATGATATTCTAAGTCACCTAATGGGAAGTGATGGGATTGCATATGAATCAGCTAAGATTGATACTGCAAGGCAACTGTTAAGGGAACTCCTTAGGAAATTAGAAACACGATGAAACTGGAGAGACACCCTTACTTTTTCCAAAAGCATCTTTAGGGATTGTTATACCCTTGATTAAAGTAATATAGAAATCTAAAGTTTTTTTGAATGGATAGTTGTGTGCTAGATTCTTTGAGATTGGAATAAATGGTTGATTCATATACCATTGTACTAGGATATGCACAGAATGGACTCGTACAGGAGGACGGGGCAGTGGACCCTGTCCTTGCTCAGAACACGGGCTATTAGTGCAGTACATAAAGGATTAAGGTGCGTCCGTATATATACTAGAAGAGTGATCGGTTGTACCCCGCAATGGTTGAAGAGATAAGGACTTGGATGTTCTACATGGAATGTCGAGTTGACAGTAGTACCGGTTAGCCACTGTTAGGATAGGGTAATGACCAAGATTGGCCCGGAACTTGCAATTTTAGAGTAACTGATATGCCTCTATGAATAAACAATGAAACACCGGGAGAAGATCTTATAGGAATGGTTAAGAATTCTACCGCCTTATCACAAATGGGTTAAGATATGCGAATCAGATGAGTGATCCGATGGGTGTTAATGTTGAGGGAAAGATACGGGACAAGCCTTAGGTTACCTATCTGCAATTATTGTATCCAGAAAGTAGAGTACTGGGAGGTGCACAACTTAATCTTTTGGTAAGTGAGAAATGATAGTCAGGAGCGAGTAAGGCTATTATGACTCTGGGATATTCTAAAGTTAGTATGAAGGAATATAGTTACGAAACCTAATGGAATAAATGTGATTATATGTGTTGAATGATTGAATGTAATGTCCTCCTAATCCAAAACCATTACACTGTGTACTTTAAAGTGTCTCATACTTGCTAACCAAGTCATTTGGTTTAAAATGTGTAACTAAGGTTAATGTCAAGGGTTAGGGTTAGAATTTTCGGTTAAATGAACGTTGACTTTTATACAAAAAGTTTCATACAAACATCGGATCCCAAAATATTATTACCAACTTTTAGAAAGGTGAATATTCATCAAAATTACATTCAGCCAGCCTAAACGACAATAACAGGGCTATAAACCGAGTTCCTCTGAGATATCTGCGGCCTTTGTGGTCGTGCAGCCGCATATGTACACGCCGCCACTGAAGCTCTCCAACTCATAGCTAGTCAATCTTTCCTTTTCCCTTACCTACACCACAAAGCACCAGTGAGCCAAGGCTCAATAAGAAAACTCAACATGTGCAAAAACAAAGAATATAAACTTCTAGATTCCCATCTAACATGGCCAACGATATCAACCTACAAATATCGTCATTTAGTTACAAACAAGTGGTCATTGGACCAAATTGTGGTCGCTGCCCTAAACAATTGACAAAAGAGTCAATCCAGGGGCCCCATGCCCAAGCTACGTGACCATAAAGTCACCTGGGGCCTTTGCCGTTAGCCTTGAGTAACTAGTCGTAGAGCTAGTCCAATGTACCTGACTCTTTAATGTTTTGTCATCCATAGGTTCGGCTAACGTAATAATATGTTGCTTGTTTAGGCCTAAGCCTTTCGGCAAGCGCGAAACTCGCTATTGCTGTCCCTGACTAATGAGTCAAGCCCTGATCTAGGAGTACATACCACAATAGAGAAACATATATCGATAGGTGTTGTACCCTAATTCTAGCCAGCGTTCATTCACTTAGCTTGGGTACAGCTAGCAAATAAATATACGAACAAATAACCAAGGAAATGATATTTGCTTATTGTCCAAATGGGCAACTCCAGTTTCATGTGGTCACGCATGGTGTTAGGCATCCTGGGTTTAACACGAGCTATAGACACGAAGGCTGTGAAGTGCGAGCTCAGAATATTAAAATAGTTGTTGAAGCACGAGCTTGGACGGGATATCTAGCCTGTGGTAGTTCTATTATATTGCATATCCGTGAATCCTTAGAGACTCAGGATCCCTATATACCTATATTTATGACCAAGCTGTCATATTTAATATCCCAGATATTAGGAGTACATTTACTTTGTGATAAGATCATATCCCAATATAAATGGGAATTATTTATATTAAATGTAATAAAAATGTAAATGTGATTGACTCACGCGATTACCCAAACCTATCCAGGGAATTCCCTTATAAATACTAGGAATATTGGATAGGAAAGGGGACCACAATTCTATAATACCGAAACTCTGCCAAAATAGAGAGAGAAACAACAATAATACTGACTCGTGGACTAGGTGTATTTAACCATTGAATCACGTAAAAGTTCTGTGTTCTTGAGTGAAATTATTTATTTTTCATTACGTTTTATTAAGCACTAATCTACCTTATTATTTCTTAATACACTGCAGCCGAAAAACTGTCGCGGCCCGACCCTTCGAACCCAGAAAAATCCTCAATTTTTACCACGAAAACCTAGCCAATTTACCCCAAAATCAACCTAACAATCCCACTCAATCATCACAACATTTCCAGAGCAATCCCTGCAGCAAAACCCAACAGAAACTAACCCAAAAACTCACCCAAATAATCAAGAGAAATTCCCAACTTAGCTAACATGCAACACTCTAAAATACAATTTCCTTGGAGGTGAAGGTGGGGTCCCTGTCGGATACTATCGACCTCGGAGCCCCATGAAGTGGGCTGACTTGGTATACCTATCCATAATCACCCACACCGAGTCATGCTATCCCACGGTCTTCGGCAAACCAACCACGAAGTCCATGGTGATATCTTCCCACTTCCACTCTGGAATCCCTAGAGGCTACAGCAACCCTGCTGGCCTCTGAAGTTCAGCCTTGACCTGCTGACAAGTTAAGCACTTGGCCACATAATCCACCACATCCATTTTCATGCCCGACCACCAATGGAAAGCTCTCAGATCCAGGTACATCTTCGTCGTACCTGGATGTAAGGAATAGGGTGTGGTATGCAATTCATCTAAGATCTCCCGTCGGATATCAGAATCCATCGGAACACAGTTTTGACCCTTGTACTTCAGTAACCCCATCTCCGAGATAGAGAAGTCCTTAGCCGCTCCGACCAAGACGTTCTCTATGTGACCTCTCAACTGGGAATCCTTCCCCTGTGCCACCTTGATTCTCTCAAGGAGTGTAGACTGAAGAGTGATGTTTGCTAACTGACCGACCACCAACTCTATACCCGCTCTAATCATCTCCTCCACGAGCATATCAGATATCTGTCTTGAATTGAACAACTTTCCTGTGCCTTTTCGACTCAATGCATCAGCGACAACATTAGCGTTCCCAAGATGGTATAGGATATCACAATCATAATCCTTAACCAACTCCAGCCACTGCCTCCGGTGCATATTCAGATCCTTCCGAGTAAAGAAGTACTTCAAACTCTTATGGTTGGTGTATATCTCGCACTTCTCACCATATAGATAATGTCTCCAAATCTTAAGTGCGAATACCACCGCTGCCAACTCCAGATCATGCGTGGGATATCTCTGCTCATACTCCTTTAACTGTCTCGATACGTGGGCTATCACCTTTCCAGCTTGCATCAGTACATAACCTAAACCCTGTCTGGAAGCATCACAATAAACTACAAACTTCTCATTATCTGTCGGCAACTATTCTCACATCTGTCTGTCCAAACATACTTTGTGTTCTTCTTTGTCAGTTCTGTCAACGACGTAGCTATTCTGGAGAATCCCTAAACAAACTGCTGATAATATCCTGCCAATCCCAGAAAACTCCTCACTTCAGGAACATTGCTCGGTCTAGGCCAATCTCTCACTGCCCAATCTTACTTTGGTAAACCAGAATCCTCTCCTTACTGATGATATGGCCTAGAAATGTAACTTGCAGTAACCAGAACTCGCACTTGCTGAACTTAGCATATAACCTATGCTCCTTTAATCGCTGCAATACCAAACGTAGGTGCTTCTCATGCTCTGTCTCTGACTGAGAGTACAGCAGAATGTCGTCGATAAAAACAATCACAAACTTATCCAGATAGTCCTCGAAAACCCTACTCATTATATCCATACAAGATGCTGGGGCATTGGTTAATCCAAAGAACATGACAAGGATTTCATAATGTCCATTCCTCGTTCGGAAAGCGGTCTTTGGTATGTCCTCTTCTTTAATCCTTAACTTCTGGTAACATGATCGGAGATCAATTTTGGAAAACACTGTTCTTCCCTATAGATGGTCAAATAAATCGTCTGTCTTGGGCAGTGGATACTTGGTCTTAATGGTCAACTTGTTTAACTCCCTGTAGTCAATACACGTCCTAAGAGATCCATCCTTCTTCTTGACGAACAACAGTGGAGCACCCCATGGCGAGAAACTCGGTCTGATGAACCCTAAATCTAGTAACTCTTGCAACTGAATCTTCAACTTTGCTGGAGCCATTCTATAAGGTGTCCTAGACACTCGCTTCGCCCCTAGGGCCAACTCTATAAAAATCTCAATCTCCCGCTGTGGCGGCAACCATGGAAGATATGCTTGAAATAAATCTAGAAACTCACATACCAATCAGGCGTCCCCCCGGTCCAACCGACACTTCCCTAGAGGTATCCACAACATTCTCTAGGAATCCTATTTAACCTTCCTGCATCAGGTCTTTAGCCTTCACAACTGAAATAATAGGTACCTACAGTAAATTAACTGTCCCGACGAATACAAAGGCTACCTCCCCTCTGGTTCAAAAGTTACCATCCTCCGCTTGCAGTAAATCGTTGCCCTATACTTCGATAACCAATCCATCCCTAGTGTAATGACCCAAATTTGTTAATATAGCTTAGGGCCTTGATTTGTGTGCCTGGAGGGCAATAAGTGAATTATTGTTATAATATGTGAATTTATGTGAATATGTGATTAGAGATGCATGTTTAGTTGAATTAAATATCCATGTGGGCCACATTTGGATATTAAGGGCATGTTTGTAATTTTAGCCCGATGAAGGCATAAATGTGATAATTGTTATAATTGTGATATATTGTGATATATTTGTGTAGCACGATCCAAGACAATCCCTGGGAGCTGTTAGCCAGAAAGTCACAACGGGGTTAAATATCTGACTTGGGACGAGTCGAGGAGTATTTCGGGTATTAGATGTTTTATGGGGTTACCGGGATGTGGAAATAAATATTTGGAGATATATTTGAGGTTAGAATATTTAGAAGGGAATATTGGGGAAATTTACCATTTTTCCCTCAAGGACGTTTTTGGTGCCCCGAGCCTTGAGGTAACCTTACACGCTAAGTAAATAAAATAAAAAAAGAAAGGAGTACTCAGATACTTGTAGAAACCGACCCAAAGACATACTCTTCTCTCTCTTTATTTTCTCTAAGTCTTAGTAAGGGAAACCTTGGTGAATCTAATCAAAGACTAAGGAAATTTAGCTGGGATTTTGGGAGCTAGAGGCTTGGAGCTTAGAGAACTGATTTTGGGATTCACTTCAGCTTAAGGTAAGCTTTAATCTTAGGGAATTGTTTTGAGTAGCTGCTGGTTTTCATAGAGTTTACATCTGTGTTGGGTGATGGATCACTCTTGAGATTTGATGAGGTTTAGAGCTAATTATTTTTTAGGTAATGTTACTGAAAGCATAGTAGAGCTTCTGTGAATAATGGTTTGGATTGTTGGTTTGAATTTGGGGTTAATTGGATTGGTTTTCGTGGCAAAAATGGAGGATTTTTTTGGGTTCGAAGGGTCGGGCTATGACATTGTTCTTGCTGAGTCTCGGCCCTCCGAAGCATTTCGGTGGCCTGGAAGAAGGGCGGCCCGCGACATGCCTTAGCTAGGGCTGCAGCGCGCCTGCCCTATTTTGGAGTGGCTCTCGGGTTTGGGGGCGGGCTGCGGCATGG
Source organism: Humulus lupulus (assembly GCF_963169125.1). Lineage (NCBI taxonomy): Eukaryota > Viridiplantae > Streptophyta > Magnoliopsida > Rosales > Cannabaceae > Humulus > Humulus lupulus. Next base: position 78,697,995 of record NC_084801.1, read on the forward strand.
TCTCATGGGGTCGCTGCTCTTAGAGCAATTTTGGGCTTTAAAGTGTATTTAGGCTTGGGAACTCAAAGGTTAAGGTTGGGGATGGATTTTTATCACCCGGATTGATAGAAATCAAGGTCCCGGAGATTACAATAATTGCTCGAAGTTATTTAATGGATTAGAACTTGATGGATGAATATTGTTAATGCGTTGTGACTAGGATTTCAATGAGGCTCGGACTAGAGGACTATGCTCGGGACATCGGTGCTTGGAAGGCTCGAGACACAGGTAAGAAAACTACTGTACCCGTAGAACTTGTGTTGCAGGGCACGATCCTATATGAATGTGTTGCAGGGCGTAGCCCTTTAGTTGAGTTTTTTCATGTTGAAGTATTTGCCATATTATGCTATGTGTGCATATATGTGAATGAACGGCAAGAGCCAGGAACGGCGAGGGCCGGGAACGGTGAAGGCCAAGATCGGCAAGGTCGGGAATGAAATTAAGCACATGAAGTGCAAGGCCGAGTGCGGCAAGCGGCCGAGAGCAACGTTTAGCATGCGGAGTGTGAGTTGCAAGGGTGAGACCCTAAAGGATACCTGGGATATCCTCACGGTGTGGACCGCGAACCCAGGGCCTGGTAAAGCGCTTGGGACGGCATGGCTATATGTGGTTAGCCTGATGATGGTTTATTTATATGTTAAGTGTTTGGTATGCATATGTTATCTGCTTGTGAGGGTTTTGTTGCTGGGCTTCGGCTCACAGGTGCTCTGTGGTTCAGGTAAGGGCAAGGGGAAAGTCGACCAACCATGAGTACGGAGAGCGTGAAGTGGCGCGTACATGTTTGGCCTGCCTGGCTGCAACGACTAGGGGTATTTTGGGAGATGATTGTACTGAACCTAGATTTTGTCGTTTAATCGACTCTGATTATATTTTTTAGTCGTAAATATTTATAAACAGTATTTTGGGATCCCAAATGCTAAATGCTTTATATTTTTTTTCAATGAATGAAAATATTTTAAAAATATAAGACTCTGATTAAGGTTTAATCACACTTTTGCCTTAAAACCTGAAATAGCGAGTTAATTGCACATTTTAAACTCACTTAGTAACAACTCTAAGGAAGTAGGGCGTTACATGATTGTTCTTTGGAATTTAAACTCATCGAAGTACCATTTATGGGTTGTGATTAGGTGTTCAACAAGGCTCAGGACTGAGGGTTTTGCTCAGGACCGCCTTATGTGGCTATGATTGGGACTAGGGTCCCCTATATCTGTACAATTGTTGTATGATTACGATATGCCAAGTGAGCATGAAATACATGGCCTAAGAGTGCCGGAACTGATATTTGCGCATAGGACGCAGCTCGCCCATTGGTAGCCGAGGTTAGCTAAATAGTCACTGAGCTTGGCCTAAGTGTGCAGGAGTCAGTGTGTTAAACACTAGGCTCAGCCTAAGTGAGCTGGAGTCAGTGTGTTAAACACTAGGAACGGCCTAAGCGAGCCAGAGTCAGTGTGTTAAACAGAGGGTGCGGCCTAAGGGTGTCGACCCTGAGTATTGTAAGATGATTTTGTTAAACTGTTGGTTATGAATGTGTTTACAGTTGTTAATCTGATGCTTGTGTCTTGTTCAATACCTGGATGATTGACTGATGATTCCTTGATTGTGGTCACTGATTTTTGTGCCTGTTATGGCCTGCTGAATATCTGGTTAATGTCTTATAAATTATTTGATTCTTGTTATTGAATATGCTATGATGTTATGGTTTTCTTGCTGGGCCTCGGCTCACGGGTGCTACGTGGTGCAGGTAAAAGCAACAGTAAGGTGGTGCAACAATGAGTTGGAGAACTCTGGGGGCGAGGTGTACGTAGTCAACTGCCCGTCCGCCACGGTCGAGGTCTTGTACAGGGACGAAAAACTAAAATGTGTATTTTTCCATTAGAGTGGCATTAATTGTATATAACTCTTGGAAATTTTGTAAATCAGTCCTTTAAACCCTGTTTTTCGGATCCCATTTACTAAATATATGTTTTAATTAAAATTATCCATTTGACCAAAATGTTTTAAACCTAACTTGTGTATGATTTTAGTATCACATTCTCATTTAAATGATTTGATTAGCAAGTCTTGCACTATTTTTAAACACACAGTCTAACGATCATGGTTATCCAGGGTGTTACATAGATGGACCTAATAGACAGTAGTACAATAGGTTAAGTTATAACCTCTAATTTTCTTTTACATTTTTTCTCTTTTTGGGAAACAGAAAGGAAATATGGAGTAGGAACCAAGAAGATCGGAAAGACTAAATGGCCAGGGAAGAGACCGAGGAAAGGGAAGGGGGCAAGGAAAAGGAGTAGTCGCCAACCCTATATATGAAGAATTTCCAGCAGCCTTGGGAGTGTCAGCAGCACCCAATGTAGTGGAAGAATCAGCAGCTGTTGCTTCTCGAGAAAACATGGAAAGAGAAAATGCCCATCTTAGGGCAGAGCTAAGGAGAAGGGAAGACAAGTTCCAAATAAACCAAGGATAATGAAAACAAGTGGTGCAATAAGTCATTCCCCTAGCACAATTACTACAGTTGGTAGAACCTTGCCACGAGGCAATATACGAGCGCTTCCGAAAGTAGCGAACACAAAACTTTGACAAGGGATGTAATGCCCCAAATTTCCTAATGAGGTTTAGGACCTTGATTAGGAGGCCGGGAGGGCCATAATTGATTTATTATAGTATTTAACGATTATATGATTGTTTACGTGAATTATATTATTATATGATGGTGGATGCATGCATATGGGAGAATTTATTATTATAAGGGTATTTTGGTAATTTGGCCACTCTGGGCGTAATTGTATATTTTGGGTGCATGGTTGTGATTAATTAATATAGCCACATTATAAGGTGGATTGGTTCGAGCTTTTCGACATGAGACGATCATGAGATGTAAGTGTTCGGTCTAATCATAACGGGTTTAAGTTCGGGGCTCGGGGTGAGTCTCGGGGTGAATTTAATGATTAGAACATTACCGGGAATTACAGGGTAATGGGATATGATTTATTGGTATTTGGGAATATTGAGAATACCGGGAATTGGGAAGCATTAATTATGATTAACGGGATAAGTGAAAAGTTCCAATTCTACCCTTGAAAATGGTTTTAGAGGCTTTAAGTGACTTAAGGGTAATTTGGTCATTTGGATTTTGGATATATATGACTTAGGAGGGCTGTAGAAAGAACAGAGCCAAAATAGGGGTTTTCATCTTCAACCCGTACATCATCCCTCACCATCTCTTCTTTGGTGTTATTGAGGCCATCTTGAGGTTTTGAGCTAGGAAATCAAAGGTGGCAGCTAGGGGACTTGTTTCAGCCATTAAAGGGGATTCAAAACTATGTTTGAGGTGAGTTTTAGTTATTGAATTCAGGTAGTACTCTGTTTTCTTCTTTAGTTTTTTAGTTTTGATTTCTTGTTGGAAGTTTGGATTTAAAGGGGTTTTGATTAATGGTTAGATTGCGTTTTGATGAGGGGAGGTTATGGGTGATGTCTAGGGGTTTGAATGAGTGTTTGGAAGAGGTTTTGGGCTAATTTGAGGGGCTGGTTCTAAGGGAAAACGCAGGGGACATTCTGGTGTGCGTGCTGGGTTTTCTGGGCAAAATTGGGTATTGAGCCGCGGCATGGCTGTGGTGCGCCGCGGCCCAAGGCGTCTGGCAGAGGGGGTTGCCTCTGTCTAGGGGGCGCGCTGCGGCGCAGCTAGGGCGCGCCGCGGCCCTTAAGGCCATTTTGACCAAAAACATGTTTTTAGCTTGGGGATTCAAGTCATAGGCCTCGGGGTTGAACCTAGTACCCGGTTAAATGGGGATTGATGTCCCGGAGGCTAGATATTGGTTTGGGCACTTATGTTGGTCATTTTTATTAATGGTATCCTATATGTTTGGTTATGACTAGGTGCCGCTGAAGGACTAAAAGCTGATCGTTCTCAAATGTCGTTTCTTTTATTAATTCTCGCTCGAACCCAAGGTAAGAAAACTGCACCCTATGTATATGTGACATGCATGGCTATTATCGATGCATGTTGGCTGATTATTATGAGTATGACATGCATGGTTATTATTGATGCGTGTCGGTTGATTATTATGTGTGACATGCATGGCTATTCTTGATGCATGTTGGTTGACTGTTAAACGTGACATGCATGGCTGTCATAGGTGCATGTTGGATTATTGGATACACCGCATATGATGCATGAGAAACTTGTTATTAGGACATGCTTTGTATACTGGGAATGATATTGTTCAGAGCTTGAGCCTCTGTGTTTATGCATGGTCCTAATTAAACTAATACCTGTTTAGTAAGCGTGCTGAATATCTTGTTTATGGATATGGAACATGTGATATATGATTGGTGGCATGACTTACTTGTGTATGACACTGACTAGTCAGGGACCGACCCTAAGGTCGATGATCACGCATTGAATAGCTCCATGGCATTAGTGCGGGACCGACCCTAAGGTCGAAGAACTTATAAGCGCTTGCCTGGTCTATGACCAGATGACTATAGCCAAGGTATATGACCCCGGTGACTGTTTGTCATATGGCTAAGGGACGTTGTCCATAGTTTCGACTCTAGAGTCATGAGGACGGTTATGTTGGTGACTAATCACCTTGCACCTGTCCTAATCAAACTTAAGAAATATTCACTTATCGGTTAAGCCCTGGTGACCCTATCGTCACATGGCTAGAGGGAGCGATGCTCATTATTGTGACTTTCGGCTATTGTCACCTATTTGCTTGGACTGATAGTCCCGAATGGTTATTATGATCGTTGTTGATATTATATCATGCTCTATTGTGTTTTCTTGCTGGGCTTTGGCTCACGGGTGCTACGTGGTGCAGGTAAAGGCAAGAGGAAGCTGGACCATCCCTGAGTTGAAGAGCTTAGGTGATGATGTGTACATATGCAGCTGCTCGACCGCCACGGCCGAGGTTTAAGGTGGAACTAGGTTCGAACCTTGTTTTGCCGCTTAGAACGGCCTGTTGTAAATATTTTCTGTAATAAACTCTGAAATTTATATTTTCGGGATCCAATGTATATATTAAACGTTCTAGTGAAACGTTACATCTTAACCAAATTGTTTAAACCCTAAACCGCTAATCATACTTAGTTCACGATTTTGGCCAAATGACTCGATTAGCGAGTTTAGCACTGTTTACAAGGCACACCGTAACGGTCCCAGGAGTTGGGGCGTTACAAGGGATCTGACCCAATAGAAGTAGAACAATGGCTTTGCTTGGTAGAATCCATTTTAGAGCATATGCGGCTGGGGAACGACGATCGAGTCTCATGTGCTTCGAGTTTACTAAAGAAAGATGCCCGCATCTGCTTGGATATAGTGGAGCAGACTCGAGATGTGAACATTGTGTCATGGAACAAGTTTATCCAAGTGATTAAGAAGAAGTATTATAGTCCTATGATTTTAGCCACAAGGGTGGACAAATTCATCGCGCTTACTTAAGGGAATTCGACTGTGACAGACTATGCCAGGAAGTTTGATAGGTTGGCTAAGTTCGCGGCAGACATGGTACCCACGAAGATGCTAAGAATTCAAAGATTCGTAAAGGGATTGAAACCTACGATAGCCCATGACATAAAGTTGATTCAGCGAATAACCACTTATGCAGAAACATTGAGGTAGCCATGGAAGCAGAGCAAGCGGCAGAAAGTATCTGGAAAGAAAGCACGACCAGAAGGGACGCCAAAAAGAATAACAATGAAGAATACGACCACAAATGAAAACATGACGGAGGTCAAAATAAAAGGGTCGACAAGAAGAGTAAGACTCAATCATAAAGTAACAGGAACAAGAATTCCTGTGTGTAATATCCCCAGTGCCCTATCTGTAAGAGAAAGCATTCAAGAGAATGCTGATATTAGACGAAAGGTTGTTTCAATTGTGGAAAAGAAGGGCACATTAAAAAGGATTTCCCAAAGTTGAAGGGCCAGAAGAAACAATACAAGCTTATGCTAGCCGGAGTTTTCACTCTTACTAGAGGTGAAGTAGAAACCAGTAATATGGTGGTAATAGGCCAGGTCACTTTCTCTTGTAAACTACGCAATGTTTTATTCGATTTAAGAGCTACGCATTCTTTTGCCTTTATGAATATAATTTGTATGCCCTAAATATCCACGGGCTATTAGCGAGCTGAGAAAGGGCATAATTATATTAGCCACGTGGAAGCCACCTACCCGGAGCTGCTGTTGAAAGGTTCTACCTCTTTAGGTCGAGGTAACCGAAGGTTTATCGCAATTATTAAGGCATCGGGTCCGAAATGTGGACACCACGGGCTGAGACTACATCAAGCTCGGGGTACGAGCTTGAGTTGGCACCTCTGACCTTTTATAAAGTCAACCATGCAATATAAATGTGCATATATCAGACATCATGTGTCTACTCCATTCCAGAATTCTCGGACACGCAGCATAAACGTGCGTGTTCAGGCACCCACGACTGGGTTGGGCCATGCGGCCCATTATCCCCCTTACCTATTGATTAGACCACACTTCATTGTCAGGTT